>NC_068366.1:18022994-18140680 GCF_020536995.1 Dreissena polymorpha
TAAGCAATTTACATGCCCAGCGTATTAGAAAGGCTCCTCTACGAATATGCTCTCATTACACTGCTTGTAGGAGGTATGCAATCAAGTCTAGCACTAGCACTGTTATAGTTCTCTATTCGGAAATGATCAATGTTTCCGCGTTGTCGTCTATTGGCCCCTGCCCAGACGCGTACCAGATACTTGTCTGCTATGCTTCATCCTGCTCTGACAAGGTATCGGTCTCTCCAAAATTCATTAAAAAAACTGTACCGGGTCAGATGTCACAGCTGCATGCTTGGTTCCCACTTGACTTATGCAGTCGTCGCCTGTCAATTAGTGAGCCTTTATCATTGTTTTTGCCAGCGGTGATCCCAAGCCGAGAAATTGCCTGATGCAACGAAAGCATTCGACGCTTATCACCAGTACCATACTGCTGCCATATTTCTTTCATGCCGAGTGTCTGAAAATATGGAGTGAAGTGAAGAAATAATGCAAAGCTGTCGGTGTCGTTGTACATCATAACAACTCTTTGACACTGTTTGATATTAGAAGCCCATTCAACATGAGCCACTACCCTGGCATCGGCCTCCTCAATCCAGTTTAAACAGTTCAGGAATGACTTCATTACCAAACTTAATTACTGTAAGAGCTTCATTGTCAGAGACTAACCCGACATTGCAATGATAGGGGTTTGCACATCGCCATTGGCAACACTATATCCCTTACCATAGTTGAAGCTTACGCTTTTTTTCCTCTGATGCCCAGAATTTTATTAAGGTTGTTGTGGGATTGTTTGTCTGTGCTCATGTCAATAATTGCAATACATGTTGCTTCGTCTCCGCACCGCAACCGTTCACCTTCTTTAAAGACATTTCAACGAATGAGTCTAGTACAAGATGAATGTACTCTGGCCCCTCACATATGCTTGACCACTGAGTTGATGACAACATTGATTACACCAACCAGAGTGGAAAATTGTGCAAGTGGCATCTGTCGCATCTTAGACATGAAGTCCACGATGACATGAGTGGGAAGAAGAGATTCCCGACTCTTTTTTACTGATGTCCAGTCTAGATTCAATCTTCCCAATAAGTTTTGACTATTAACATGGGCTTAGGGACGGTCACCATCAAATAATGGAGATGTAGACATCAAATCATGGGATAATATCTGCTTGAGAGACATGCCTCGTTCCTTTGCAATATCCATGCTCTCTGTGCATCTGCATTATCGTTGGATGACGGGGCTTTCCGTTCCTTAAGAATAGCTTTTGATGTCAATAATGACTGTTTAAGATGGTCAGTGAACTTGAGAGCGTTCTATTGTGAAATTGTGGAGCTGATTTGTTTTGGCTTTCTCAACTATTCTCTTCTGCCTGTATGCGCGGTAAACACGTTCACCAGTATCAATACATTTGAGAAGCCGGACAGCAACCTCTTTGTCAACAGCCAGTTTTGTCAGTGTTTGTCAGTAAATTGTGTAGTGGACACGGGGACATTGCCGTCACTGTGTATGGGTTCTGACGTCCGAGCACATATTTCAACAACATTTCGACATTATGGTTGAACGGGTGACGACGAGTGGCGCTCAGCGAATGCTGAAGATGAACATTCGGTGTGATCCATCGGCTTGTTAGTGGTTAGAAGATTGAGGAGCCTGGTGATGGACCCTATCTCATGGAACAAAAGCTCAAATTTTGCTACTGCAACCTGCATTGCGTGTCTTTCCTACAACATAGTGGCCTCCTGGACCCTTTGATACGCTCTCAATAGTCTGCTCAGTACTGTCGCAAAAACTATCTTGTAGGCCAAATTAACGTCCTTGAGAGTTTTTCTTAACTGGGTACCAGGTTCCTGCATAATGTCCTGATTCTTCAGGTTTGTTCACTATGTCATCAGCGCTTATATCGGATGAAAAAATGATGTCAGATTCGTTGATCCTACTACTGGGCGATATTGTGACCGAATGTCCATACTGTCTGATAATCAGCTGCTTCATATCACGTTTAAGAAATGTACTCGTAGGCACTTCACCTTCTTCTAATAAACTAAATGCAAACACTACAATATCAATCATAGTGCAACATTCAACCTTTGCCAGATGATTATCAATATAAGGAAGGGTGCGATTGAAGAGTGCACGCTTGATGTTGTTAATATCAGATTTGACATGATCAGTAGATTTAAAGTTACGGTCAAATATTCGTAGGTTGCTCTGAAGAAATGTGTTGTGGCAGTATAGGTCTGCAGAGTGACTGATTTTATACATTCCTCTTGGTTGTTGCTCAGACGATCAGTCACTCTTGTGAAAACTTCATCCTGAAGTGTCTTGCAGCGTTGACAAATTTCTCAGCACTACCATACTCGCAGATTCTGTATTTGTCCCGGTTCCCACTGTGTTCTACATTACCAATATTACAAAATAACTGTTCTGGGATCTTTCTGACGGCTAGGGGTGGACATTGTAAAATGCTACGGCGAGGGGATTTGCTGAAATCAACACTCGTAGACGCCCCATAGTCTGTCTCACACTCCATTGGTTCTTCCTATTTTTTTCTCAATAGCCTTAAGATTGCCGGAATGTGTGAACGATTTATAAAACTAATTTGTATTGTGGTAAGAAAACATACCATTCTGATCATCCATCTTGTCATCCAAACGTTTGATGCGCTTTGTAACACTATCATTCCTTAGTGCAGCAGCTAACTTTACCCTCGCACGCCCCGCTTCTTCATTGGTTAGAGGTGATTTGTTATCTTCCTGGCAGATGATACATAAACTGGGATGCAGCCCGTCGTCCTCTGCCACCAAGGGGACCAAACATGTGCTTTTTGGAGAAGATATTTTAGAATCCATAGTAACCAACTGCTAAGTTAGTTAATAGTGTCCAAAAATACACTAGCTCGTAAAACCTGGAATAGACTGATTTGACTCGACCAAATGTTCTCGTTCGTTATTTTGCCTTTTTTATAATAGTATTTTATTTGTTTTTATTTCACAAGTAATTAACGATATATTCCAATCAAAATTATACCTATGACATATAATTCTTAGTTCTTTCTGTATTCATGGTATAAAATCAACTGTTCCTAAATTATAGTAAATAGTGAAAATTGCTTGAAAATCTGATGTGTTAATTGTCTGTATTATTTCAAAAAGAGATACTGCATTGACATTTTCTCTGATAAACAGAGATCGTAGAAATAGAAATGTAATCATTTAAGACTAGAATCAAAGCAAGAAAGCCAATTAATCAAACATGGGAACATACTAAATAAACCAAAATTTATCAAAATAGCAGCCAGCATGCTGTGGTAAACAGACTCGCATTTAACAATACTATACCGCGACTTTCCCGCTTGTGTAAATAAAATGATGGATCAATGTTTGCAATTAAATGCACTAATAAGCATAAAATTAAATGATTATCTACAAAGAGAAATGATTCTATTGAATATTTTTATACTAGATTTTAATACAAATACCATATGCAAATAAACATTTGACAATTTAAAAATGCATAAATAAGCGTTACATTTTAGTAAAACTGAAGCTGTCAATTCAGCAAATCAACAAATCAACGAATCAATGAACTGAGCAGCATTAATGACAACATGACTATGTACATGCCGTTTCAAGGTCATTCTGACTTTGAAAAGATACATTGTTAACTTAAATTTATCCTACACACTATATTTAGTCAGCATATGTATTTATTATAAATGTATATTGTTGTTACGGTAAATAAAAGTAAAAATTGTATTATGTCAGTGGCGGCCATCATTGAATCGATAATAGCAAAAACTTGGCATGATGACAGACAAACACCTCGGTTTTTGTTCATGTCTACAAACCCATAAACTCAATTCCACTGAGAAACGCCCTCAACTACATTTTGCAAACGGGTCCACATACCAAGTACAGGACTAGACTTCCAATTAGACAAATTGATCAACATAGCACCAGAATAAAAATTGGGCCGGTGGTACACAACTTTTTTTTTCTTTCCGTATGTAGTTCAACAATTGATCAATTCATCGAAGAATTGTTGCTGAAGAAATTGCACAATCAATCCTTTATGAATGCGGTTTTCATAAAGTAAATAAATAACATTCTAAATTGAACCTCATATATCATGACAGCTTGTTACAAAATAAAATCAGCTGAATACTATCGAATTATTTTAAAGTTTTAATAAGGAGTGATTCTATACATCGCACGAATTGATAGAATGCAATAATAATATTTATGAACGTTTAATACATCGCATAACATTTCACAGACAACGCGTACAAGATATTTTAAATCGGATTTGAACGAAGGAGGTCGAAGATCACAAATACACAGTATATACCGCGACCTAGTTCTTAAAACATTTCAAAATCTATAATGAAATGTCAAAATTGTTTATCAAAACATACCATTCTTTGTTCCACTTTTAGTTCAATCTCAGACTAAAATTTCATCATAACATTTTCTTGCTTAACGATGCTAAGAATGAAACCGCAGCGATCCTGTGTTAAAGTAATTGAACTCGACGTCTTTGTTAAACATGTTTGACTCATAAAATAAACTTTTGTTAGAGTCAAACACATTATCAGCTTTTTTTTAGATGGATGTCTTTCGTATTTCAAATTGAAAATATGAGTTCATTTTAGTAGAAAAAAACAGTATAAAAACAAAACCTGTCAATACAATAATTTGTTTTACTGACTTAGTATTTGTTTAGGCTAAAGTTAAAGTCTTCACGGTGCGAATCAGCTTTTCGTGTAATAATTTAAGAATCACCTGAACGCATGTAATGGATATAAACATAACAGCTAGTGTTTTCGGAAATACAATTTATCACTTGTAGGACAAAATCGCCTTATATAATTTAATTTATCAATGGTACCATTTTGGTAATGTTTGTATGCCAACCTATGAAATCAAATAAAGCGTGTTCACACAAACAAAGAACTCCAAAAGCAGTTTCATGATATAACTTTTGAACCACTAACGTAAATGCATGAATGTTAACATAAAATAATCACTGCTAACGTTCGTAAAGTATTTATAATGAAACATAAGACACAACTTGCATTTCGTAATATTATCTGTTTCATTATTAGGGGGAATATTTATTTACATGCGATAAATATTTGTTTACGTAATTTTTAAAAATCTGTAATATAGGTGGAATATATTAAGCACACATTTATTTGTTAATCTTTTGAAAGAGAAATCTTCTCAAAAGTTCCAATTGTGTTCATAGAATAAGCCCTGGAATGGAATTGGCTTGTTTCAGACACTATGTGTATGCATGTGTGCTTAGTTTAACATCTTTCATTACTATCGAAAAAAAGGCACAAGAGGAATGACAGAGTTTATCTTTTCTGTTTGTAACTATTTTTGTTTTTCCAAAAGTGGTCTTCTACAATTTTGTTACAAACGAATGCGCATGTGTTGTGGGTCACGTTTGATTATATGGAACAGGTCGCTTCAACACATCTATATCTTAAGCTGAGTTGATACTACTGTTTGACCAAGTGAAGCGCAAATAAAAAACCTCATATTATTCTATGATCCAATTATTATGTAAAGATAAAACTCAGAATATTTCAATATCTTAACAATGACATTACACTACCCATTGTATTCATTTACGTTTTATAACTCCGATTAAATAGCCACATGCTTATTTGGTATTCATATATGACCATTATCTTAGCTTAAGTTGTAAAAATATCAAATCGATGTATCGAAATGGTTGGTATAGGGTTATAACCCTTCAAACTGGCGTTATTCATTAATAAACAAGAGCGCTGTATAACTCTTTGTGCAATTTGCCGCGCGATGCAGTTTAACATTGAATGCCATTGAATTGCTTTAATAAAATGTTTGTCACTCGAAAGATGCATGCGAAATAGCACCCGTCATAGAAATAGAATCAAATTAGAAATACATCAATGAGATTCAGTTAGAAAATTTGAAATACCTTTTACATATGCATGAATGATCTTCAAGCAGTTGTCCAGATATATTTACTGTTTAATTCATTTTTGTGTGTAAATTAATTTCTTTACAAAACGAGTGTTGATAAAAAATAGTTTCTTAACATAAGAAGAAATATAAGGCAAAAGTATAGACCTGAAGATATGCCCTTTAAAATAAAAAGCAATTTAACGTTGATGGATTTTCAGATGAATGTCAAGAATAAAAATTGTATCAAAAAGATAGGCTTAATTACTTATATACCAAAATAAACCTAATATATTTGATGAGGACATTTGTGCCTGATGTGGATGAGCAAGTTGGCTGATATGGTCAGTTGACCGTGATTTTGAAGACCAGTTGCCTGATTTGTAAAAGTCAGGAGGCTTGTGTGGTCAGTTTACCGTTTTATGACGACCCTTTGGCCTATAGTAGTATTAATAGTATTAGTAGTTGTAATAGTAGTAACTATTATCATGAGTATAATTATTATACAACTGTATTATTAGTATTATTATTGGTATTTTTAATAATAATTATATATAATAATAATATAATTATTACTACTACTACTACTACTACTACTACTACTACTACTACTACTACTACTACTACTACTACTACTACTACGACTACTACTACTTCTACTACTACTACTACTACTACTACTACTACTACTACTACTACTACTACTACTACTACTACTACTACTACTACTACTACTACTACTACTACTACTACTACTACTACTACTACTACTACTACTACTACTACTACTACTACTACTACTACTACTACTACTACTACTACTACTACTACTACTAATAATAATAAAAATAATAATTATGATGATGAAGATAATAGTAATAATAATAATAATAGTAATACAAATAATGATAATGATAATGAGAATACTACTACTACTAAAATAATAATAATAATAATAATAATAATAATAATAATAATAATATAAATAATAATAATATACGTAATAATAATATTAGTATTATTATTAAAATTAATATTAAAATTAATATTATTATTGTCATAATTAAAATAATCATACTTAGTGTCATTGTTATAATTATAAAAATAATTAGTATAATAGTAATAATAGAAACTATTATTATATTTTTGTTTAATTCGAGAATCCTGTCAAATGCAAACTGATGATGGTTATTATTTCCATTTTTTGGAAAATATAATAAACATTTACTTATTTGTATGAGTAAATACGGAAAAATAATAATGCGAAAACAAACTCCTCTTTCAACATCAAGACTTAGCACATCGATTGCAAATTATTTATTAAATTCGTTTAAACGATTTATATGCGGTAAGTGTTTGCGTTTAATCGCGTTTCTAAAGAGCATGTTCGATTGGAATAAGATTGTTTTCTGAAAAACGCTCACGTGGATGTTTGCTCAAGGAGAACTCTTTCATCGATAATTAGTTTTCCTTACGGCATTTTTAATTGAATTTTGGAAAATGGAGAAGCTGGTGATATCCAATTAATTTAAACAGTTTTTTTATAATTGAAGTGGACATTTTCGATTGGTGAACATCCATTGTACTGGATACGTGTTAGGCAACTGCTCAAACTTCAATTTGTTGTATATCTTCATATATTTGTAATCAGCTATCATAGATTTGTATCATTTTAAAATGATCTCAATACTGGAATAATTCTAATTAAAAAAAAAAAATATTTAAACGCAATAATATTTGAAAAAAGAACCGCTTTTTGTAAATATTATATATAATATAGTAACATTCGAGAGTACATTAACATGTTTGATAGCGAATTTGTCGCATTCGCGTTTCTGTTTAAAACTGCGCTGTGCGTGACGTCAACATTATACACTATAAAAAACGCACAAGTTTACGATAAGAATGTGGTTTTGCATTTGATGCATTGTGGCAGATTTAATCAAGACTTCGACACAGCAGCGTTCCGGATTTCTTCCAGTGATATGACGGAGTGCGGCCCTAAGAAAGTCAGCTGGTTCGACAACCCGGTGACCTACGAAAGTGGTTTTGTGTACGCAATAAAGCGGCAGAACGTGGAAAACTTCAGTGAGATGGGAGGGGTAGTATGATTTTATCTTATTTATTGTCATACAAAATTAGATTCTTATTTTGTAAGTTACCATTAGATAGAGGTATAATATATGTAATTTCAATCTGATTTGCGGATGCGATTACTACAATTATATGCCTTAAACACATTTCTATAATTGTATGATGTTCAGAACACATTCACGTACCTGTATCTATAAGTAATATCAATTTATTCAAGCAATCTAGAATGTTTTGTCGTTCTCTTTAGATAGTGACATATTAAATTATCCATATTTGAAAGAAAGAAAAGTACATAAACACAAAACATGGACATGCCGAATGAAAGACTACTATGACGTTCTTGTAATTATTATTGTTATCGATTTTATACGAAGAATACATATTTAATTATGATCGTGTGTTCATTATCTTATATAGATGCGTGTAGCGAAAGATGAAATATTTCAACGATTACTGCCACTTCCGCTCGAGACCGGCGTAATCATCAGCATCGACTTTGTCTCATATTTGGACAAAACGTGCGTATAATGTTCCACACTTTGCAGTTTTTATAACCCAATTTCCAATATGTCGGTCTGTGTGTGTACGTATCGAAACAAGTTCTGAATCTAAAGTATAGCACGATTCTGTTTTGGCGATAATCTCAATGGACTCCGTTTGAGTGTCCATTGGCTTCAAAATGGCTATTGATTATTTTTAAGTTAAGTTCACATTTCAAAGTGAACTTTTTACAACTTAAGGGTTTGTTTGGGCTGTTACTTCTTTGTTCATCGTATGACATCAAAAGGTAAGCAATAAGTGACTATGTGTTACAAACAAACACAATACATTTTCCAGAAAGGCCAAAGCCATTATTCAATGTCAAAAGTGAAACAAATATTTTTAGCGTTGAAAAAGGAATTATTCGAGCTACATTTATTAATATCTGGAAGGAGTTCGAAATTATTTTTTACGATTGATAAATAATATAAGATATCAAAATACCAAATCTAGTGGTTTGCTCAAGCAATGTTTCATTTTGAGTATATTGCATTAAGGATGAATATATAAATGGTGAACGGAAAATTACAAGCATTCATCTCCTCGTGCCATTTCTGAGGTTTCTATTTGCTATGGTGTATTTTAATTTACAAAGGTGTTTATGCATTTCAATAATTTTATTGTTTCTTAATTATGAGCAGACTTGGGCTGGAATACGGATCATGTGTTTGTGTGTGTTGCTATTTTAGGCTGAATTTCAACATGAAGACGAACAGCTCAACCCATTATTTACACTTGGTGTTTAACAAGTTAGACAATGAATTATTAATTGAAGATAAGGCTGATCCCGAGAACACGAAGACGTTTCAAGGCTGCCCGCTGACAAACGGCGCAACGCACACCTTATCATTAACGTTCCAGAATGGGTCAACTGTAAAGGTCTGTAACACGTGTTATCATTTGGGATTTTAAAGGTCTAACTTATATGTTGACCGCATTTCAAGCAGGAGTGTCCGGTTCAATATTTACTCGGCGATCATTTTTCAAACTTTACAAAGGAACTAAGAAGTAGTTTGTCCATGAAGAAGAAACGATGGCGTCTATTTATGCACGAGGATTAGATGCAATTGAGCTATAATAAATTGATTGCCGTGTTCTGTGAAAACATGACTGCATGCATGCTAATCAGACTACTAAGGCTAATCTGGAACCACATGCATTAGGCCGGTTTTCTCAGAACTCGGCTCATGAATATTTATACTGTTTCAGCATGGCTTTATGTGCTACAATATATTTCAATGAATTGTATAGCGTAGTGTCTAAATGTAATATTTACATGAAACCAATCAAGTAACATTAACAATTAATTATTATTCGGGTACAAAGAAAAGTCTCATTTTGTAGGCCAGTTTGCCCAAATTGACGTTGCAATATACATGTGTAGGTTACACGGAGAAGGCATTTACCAATGCATATTTATTACAATTTATATTGTGTTAATTGTTCTGATAATAGTCTCATTGTATCATTGCTGGTTTCTGCCATACAACTACTACGACAGCTTCAGCTACTTCTACTACTACTACTACTACTACTACTTCTTCTACTACTACTACTATTACTACTACTACTCGTTATGGCGTGTTTGGCCCAGGAATAAAGACCAGAAATATATTCCCATTCGATGAAAAAACGGGCACCAATGCGACACTTATGCCATTCATAATCCTGTGTGTTGTGATAGTGGGTAAATATGTCGTTCTTTCAATATGACGACTTTCAAATTTGCAAAAACGAAAGGGCGACAAATGCGACTTATTACATATAAGTTACTTTTTGTTGTTCTATCGTATTTTCGTGTTGGTGATGTTCAACTTCACATCTAATCGATTTGGAAAAAATCAACAACGTAAGTATTGCAATAATGACAAAAAAGAATAACGATACAATGCAAACTTAGTGGTCTAATGTTACTTACAAGACACAGACCCAATTGTTAAGGATTAGAATAGACTGTTTATGCGCGAACATTTGAAAACATAAGTTTTGTTTTATTAACAATCATCCATTTGTCGCATAGTATGAGAAAAAATGGCATTATATCCATAGAACGGACCTATTTTGGTTGGCAGATCGCAGTGCTTCACATCCAAGAATCGCGTGGTCAATCTAGGGCCAGGCCACTAAGTTTGAGTGGTGTAATATTCTAAGTAAACAAAGTAATATTCATCTTAAAAAAGAAATGAAATTCAACTGGACATCAGATGAAACAACAACGTTAGGAATATCTTTGCAAACAATGAAAATGAAACAATTTAAAAAAAACATAATTGCCTAAATTACACAAATTTAAAAATTGTTTAAAATCATGACAGCATCGTAAACTAACACTAATCGGAAAAACACCGTGTTGAAAACGTTTGCGCTCCCTAAATTTATTTACACACTAACAGTTCTCCCAAACCCACCAAATTATATGATTGAAGATACAAAATCAGAAACATTTAATTTCATATGGGATGGTAAACCTGATAAAATTAAGCGAACTCAATAAATTCAGCCAGTAGAACATGGAGGTATCAGACTAACGGACATAGATTCATTCCTGAATGCAATCAAATGCAGTGGGTTAAAAGATATTAAGATAATACCAATACGTGTTCATGGAAATTATTCTAACAGAAAATTTTAAAAACATATGGTGACTCTTTATTGTTTGAATGTAATATCAACAATAATATCTTAGATGAAATTTCAACCCAAAACATATTTCTATCGAATGTTCTATCGGCATGGTGTACAACTACTTATAATTTAGAAATCAAAATAAACAGTAAAATCATTTTATGGAACAATAAGGATATAAATACTAACAATAAAACGTTTTTCTTTAAACATTGGTTTGAAAAAAAACCCATAAAATATGTGGATCATTTGTACGACTACAGAATAAACGACTTCTATTTGTTTTGAAAACTTATGCTACATATACGGAATACCTACATTCGTAGAAAACATAACTGCAAAACAAAACAAGACGAACTAAATATATTACACGCTTCAAATTAAAACCCTGCGGAAATCTCCATAGCTCAAACTAAATGGCAAAACCTTCTTAGAGAACAAGAATTTAATTGGAAAAACATATTTGTCATTCCATATAAATCAACTACTGATAACACACTGAGACATTTTCAATATAAATACATCCAGAGAATCATAGCTACAAATAAATATCTTTTTAAGTGCAACCTATCCAACACAAATCTATGTGATATGTGTAGTGAACATAATGAAACAAAAGAACACATTTTCTGGGAGTGTAAACATATTCAATCTCTATGGAATCAATTGACAACCTTTCTACAGAAACGACAATTATATGTTAAACTATTTCTTTTAGACATCCGTTTTAGGGGTTAATGCCTTCAAAATACAAGATGTTAATAACGCTGTGAATTACATAATTATATTAATGAAATATTATATATTCAGCATGTTATCAATAATTTAAAACTGAAGCTTCAAATTGAAAAAGAAATAACCCTAAACAACGATACTCTTCATATATTTGAACAAAAAATGGAAACACATTAAACTTTCATAAACAAGTCCAGTATGCATTCTACCTACTTTATGCAACTCATCCTTATTCATAATTATTCTCTTATTTTTCTCTCTTAAAAATCACAAACGACCAAAGAAAACAATACATATTAGCCTTTTTTTAATCAAAAGGAAACCACAAGGTCAAAAAGGTATATATTAGCATTTCTTTTATACCTAATGCTAAAATATGACATTTCAGCAGTGAAATAACAGCAGTGAAAAGAACAATTAGTGAAAAGAACAAATTTTCGGAACTTCTTTTTCTACTACTAGTAAAAGGGAGACCACTGCGTAGGAGATTGTTAAAAAGTTCTTGCAAAGTAATGTCCCTTGTTTAAGCCGTCTGCATTTTAGCAATGTACATGTACACTATACAAGTATATGGGAACAATAAAAAAAATAAAATCTTTGTTTGATCTTTAAAAAAAAAGGAAGCAATTGCAGAATTAAGTGATGATGAATACCCTGCATTCATTGGTGAATTTTTTGATCTGGACAATTATGTAAACAATGAGCCTGAGGAATCAATTGAAACAGTTGTGGTATCAACAATGGGTGGGGCAAAAAAGGTTGATCATGAAAATGAGGATGAAAGATATCAAAATGAAATACTAAAAACTGTGAGTAATGTTAATACAAATTCTGAGGTTCGAAAGTTTAGAGCCGTTGACATTGACTCATTCTTGAGTGAAAATGAAAATGAAAATACTGAAAAGAAAACACATCAAGCCATGAAACTTTTTCATTCATTTCTGCATTACAAGGAGGAATCAAGACTGGCACAGTTTATACCACCTGACACCCTAAATGAATACATATGTGAGTTTTTACTATCTGTTAAAAAAAAGAATGGCGAAGAATATGAGCCCACCACGTTAAGAGGTTTCATGTGCTCTATAGACAGACACCTAAAGAAACACAATTGCAAACTTAGGATAGCTACTGATCGAGAGTTTCAAAGGGCAAGAGATGTTCTCAAGTCTAAGCAAAAGGACCTCAAAAAGCAGGGCTTAGGTTACAAGCCGAAAACAGCAGAAACATTAACCGATGAACACCTTGACCTGATGTACAAGGCAAAGACATTGGGTGACCACTCGGCACGCTCTTTAGCTCATTCTATGTGGTTCGTCTGTGCAACATATTTTGGAATGAGAACAGGTACTGAAATCCGCAATATGAAATGGGGCGATGTCTCTCTAGAAGTTGATCTGAGCTCCGGGCGTCAGTTCATTACGTTGTCTAAGGAACGTCAGACGAAGACAAGGACTGGTGCTAATGTTCGCGATACCAGGTAATTTCTTTTTACTTATTTTTCAAAACATTATTAAAATAAATAATCTGTTCAGCTTCTATTAAATTAATTAATATTAAAAAATAAATAAATAGATAAATAAATAAAAAATGCACAAAAAGAATGAATAAATAAATAAATAATATCATATTTAGATTCTATAAATAAACAAATAATCTATTTATTAATAAATTGACATTTTCAATGTTATTTTTTACATCAAATAGTGAAAATATCAATTTTATTTCACTGATAATAAATCTTAATATTGCATCGGTACACCTAAAATAAGTGTGTTTTTCTTAGATAATTTTTTATTTTTTTAAAGGGCAAATCAGCCAAAAGCCTATGAGATACGTGATGATCCTCAACGTGATCCTGTTCATCTGTACAAAACAGACGGCCTACTGACATGTTGGTTGCAGAATCTCCTTTTTTCTTGAGTTTTGTACACCAGCCCAAAAAGGCTGGTATAAGAAATCGGCGATGGGAGTAAATACGCTGTACAATATCATGAATGAGATAAAAACAGATGCAGGAATTGAAGAGGCACGCATAACACCATACAGGTACTAAAAAAGTAACTATTAACTATACACATGATCCGCATCACGTAAAAACAGACCTTGGGGAGATGGCGCCCAGGATAAATCCAGATCTGCTCGCATTTTAAAGCTGACTGCGCTTTCAAAAGCGAAACTGTTTGCTTGCTACATAATGTCTGTTTTCGTCTGGTGTGGCTCATGATGTTTTTTTTAAGTAGAGAAACTTCAGCGAACAGTTTACAAAGTTTTAGTTAAAACCTATTTATTTTTGCTCGATTGCATCGAAAGCCATAGGCTTATATAAACGCTCTCGAGTCCGTTTTCTGGGACTAGAACCAGTACTTGGTGTCTTTGGGAGAGATCAAAGAAACCCATGACCTCCCGATCGCTAGGCGGACACCATATCCACTACGCCACGCAAGTATTAGAGGACCTGTATAAAATTGCGCCAGTCAAAAATCATAAAAAGCGACATTTAAAGTTATGGAGGCCAGAACTAGATGTTCTTTCATCAGTTTATTAATTTCCAGCTTTGAAGTTGTACAATACAGATACATGTTCACTTAATTTTGTAAATTTAAAACTAATATTTTATTTCTAATGACATTTTTACACTTACATTATCAAATAATCAATTCGATTTAATAGCCAATATTTTTGATCATCATTACACTGTAGTGGCTTATGCATTTTTCTAAAAATCATTATCAGCATGAATTATCCTGTTTGTTTACATCCATTATACTGTATCATTTTCAATGTGAGAAAACGCATGGTGCAGAAGTTAAATGATGAAGGAGTCCCAGCTAATCAAATAGTTCAAATTTCGGGCCATAAAAACATCAACAGCATCAACAACTACAGCAAATTGAACAACCATCAGTCAATGGCCATTTCTGACATTTTGTCAGACTCGTCACGTCCAAACAGCATCTTGCCTCGGGCTCCCGCTCGTCCTGCAATGTCCACACACAATTTCGGGGATTCCTGTGAAATGCCGATGGGAAGAGGATTTTTATGAACTCTCACTTTCATGGAAACGTTGTGTTCAACTTCAATCGAAAGGAACAAAACACGCTGTCTCAGCAGCAAGTCCAACAACACAGCCATGTGCATCATGATTCTTCCAGCCCTGACATCGTGCGGCAATCGTTCAAGAGGATTAGAATGATCCCCAGTGACAGTGATAGCGATTAAGTTTGCTCCTCAACACTTAACACCAGTTAAAATAATCCTGTTTGTTGTTTATCCACAGTTTGAAACACTTATTTACTCAGTTGACAGTTTGTAAAAATGGCGCACTGTATGAATGAAAATGTCAAAATTTGCGTATTCCTACGACATCACGGACATGTACTGTTTAGTTAATGTTGTTACAAGTTAGTATTATTGTAGCATTATTTTATGCTTAACTTTGTTTGGTTATTTTAGTAACAGCAATAAAATGTTAAAACCTTTCAGCTTTGTTTACTGGTAGACGATCAACTATTGGACTTTTTTCTTTCGGCGGAGGAATGATGCAAACACTAATGACGTCATTTTGTGTATTAAACTGTATTGAGGCACGCCACGGGTGAGGGTTATTTTTCAGCGAAAGGGAAATTATTATTAATTATTTTCTTGAAAAAGAGGCATAAAAGAAACAGAAAATTTGTTCATGCCAGTGTAAGATCGTTTGTTATTTCACTTGTGATCATAGAAAAATAACATTTTCACTCGTGGCGAAAATATATTTTCTATGATCACTCGTGAAATAACAAACGATCTTACACTGACATGAACAAATATCCTCTATATCTTGTATAACATGTTTGAACATTATTGCTGCTACATGGTATCATTTTGCTGTATAATCATAGACATGTATACATTGTATGTCTTATAATGAATGAAAAAAGTTTGAGTGGTGATTTGCGATTAAATAATTCGGAAAGTCATTCTCCCCTTCTACATCCTATTTTATTAGAGCAATTGTTTCTTTCTTGCGTGTGCAATTTGTACTGGTTTACTAGTATTATCAATTTAATTATTATATGTTTGAAAAATAAAAATAAAATATAAATCCATTATTAGTTAATACGGTTATCAATAAGTGTTGACACAATTACGCATTTTTCCACGGTAATACACTCAACACATCGAAAACGATGAACAATATCATATGAAATCATTGATGCTTTTACCTTTTCTTATAAAGATACATAATCCCCTTGCAACTTCCGAAAGCTAATTATGAGATTTAAGTACAGTAATGCCATCTTTGTTTTTTTTTTTTTACATATTTCAGGTTATGTTGGATGACCAAGAGTTGTTTCAATTCAAGAGCACCTATCAACCCAACTTCTCGCGATTTTTCAATTTTTGGATCGGAAATAGTGATGACTACGCCTTGATCAGACGCGAAGAATTCACGAAGACGCCATGAACCACGTTCTACAATGGGATTTATTGTTATTTGTTGGTTTGATTTTACAAATTATAATGGGCTGTTTTTACTAATAGCCCCAGAGTTGAAAAAAACAACAACAACAACATAACAGGTCTATACGTATCTGAAGACAAACGTATAATAATCTTTGATAATCTTTTTTTTATAGTGTATGCTAAAACCACAATTTTATTGTTCGCTAATGCTGTCTTCGAATTTTCTAAAGAAAGCATTGTGAACTTGGTACCATCAAAACATTTTTAACTAAGGTTTTCCTTTGCGAATGAAGGCCATCATGAATATTGATATATAAACTTAATTTTGCTTGTATCACCAACTTATACGGATTTCTTAAGTCGTATGTACTGTTACTTATATTGGTAAACTTGTCTCATGCTTTCAATGTGATATACATGTACACATCACCATTAGTCATTTTCGCTATTCGAACATAACCTCTTTCATGTACCCCCACTCAGTTGTGATGTGCCTATCATATCTGCTTCAGTTGTGTTGTGATTATCATAACTGTCTATTTGTAATTATTCAGCTCAGCTTTTCATGTTACACATGTTCAAGTACCCTTACTTAATTATGCTCTGCATATAGTAACTGTTTCAAGTAGACGTACTCTATTGGGTTTGCCTTATTAAAAAGTTGTTAATTGATTTTTTTTTAAATGCCGTATGCCTTTTTTACATCATATATACTTGGCTTCGTTTGCATTGATATTTTTTTTTGGTTGCGACTGTAAGGTCGGTTTTCATCTTAACGTTATTCTGTTAAGGCTCTGTCATTAACACGTTGTCAGTCACTGATTTAGAGTTGTTGAGGCTCACAAACATGAACTATGCATGTATTAAAGTACTTTGTTCAGAATATTTCAATTTAGAATCAATATTTAACGGGCGAACGAGATAAAACGATCACTCTTAATTACTTCTATATTATCATGGCTCTCATGAAACACGTTCACGAATCAATCCGAGTGTGAATAAAGGGCACACATCAAACGATTCATTTATTAGGTTGCTAATATTATGTAAGTAGTGTTGAGCGCTGTGTATGGTACCTTATCTACACGTTATATTCCTATATTGCCTTTATGTATTTACATAATACGAAAATATATTGTATTTTACCCAAGATGGTTACCAACTCGTAGATTGCTAACTTAAAATTAACTATTGTTTTGTTTATTTATGCCACTTGTTTAGGACGTTTAAATATCAAGCACATAATAAACATATAACCAAGCAATCGTTGAATAAATAGACACTTCCACACTGGTTTCGAACCACAGACCCTTTGAGTAAAAGTCTAGCACTAGGACCGTCCGGCCATCCGTGCTCATCCAGAGAGTGGCTTATCTTATTCTTTATATAAGCTATCCCCGTAGTGACACAATATAGAGCGATAGCAACAGAACTCTCCAAATTATTCAATCGTTTCGCGTTTGTAACGCTTAATATGTTTAGGTTTTTTAAATCGTCAAAAGATACATATAATGGATATTTTAGCGCTTGGCAAATGTTCAGTTGTACTGTTTCCTCGAAATGATCGTACTTACAACGAACATTTGCGATTCTGAAACATTTTTTTTCAATTTTGTCAATTAACCAAAACGTGAAAAGGTCTATTTAATACACATAATAAATATGTGTTTTTTCGGAGTTTTTAATTCTAGAACTTGCAGATATATTGCTGATAATTGTATTTTTGACATAATTGATGTTTACACTAGGGATATTTTGTATAGTAATTTTAATGATAAACTACTTAAGTTTTATGTCAATTACTCGTTGTTTAAAAAATAAAACGATTGATCTTATTGGTAGAATACTAACTGATTGTTTGTAAAGCAAACGAGTGAATTATATTAAACGATAGAGCTTTTTTAGATAAACAAAAAAAGATTACATCTAAAGATTTGTCGACTGTTGGTTATGTTTTGACGTCTTACGAAGCTTTGCTTTTATTCCCAGATTTTTGTTGTTGATAATTTCGCCCATTACTGTCAGATGTTCATTGCAGTCTGGTCTTAAGCCTGTGTGTTGAAGTATCAAATTTACATGAGACATTTTGTTCCAATGAAAAAAAAAATCGTAAAATAGATCAAGATAAATCATAATATTTTGTTACACACATTTGTATGACTGTCATTGATGAAGCGCTGTACAATTTATAGGATATTTTTGTTTCGATTAACCAACGAAGTATGAACATTTATTGAATATAGTTAACAATACCTTCGTTGATGCTGTTAAAATAACGTTTTTACATATTTGAAACACATTTAGTTACAGACAGCTAGGAACCATTATACAAAAAAACACAACAGTTAATGGTTTAATGATGAATGTAAAGCTGCTAGAGTTATTACAAGTTTAGTAATCGCAAACACAGCTGGTTAAAATAAAAATACATAATCGGACATGCTCTCTGCCTCAAAATCGTACAAACGTACTATTTGAAAGACATTTCAAAAGTATAAACGAGAAATTAGAAAACAAATAGCACATCAGAAAAGTAAATCTGCAAAGGCATTTTGACTTATATATACAATATTAACACAAAAAAGCACAACAACGTAAACTTAACACTATTTCATGAGTATTTTTTAAAACATGTGGCGATAACAGTAACGGAAAAGAGGAAGTAAATGTTAATTTCCTAAATTTCATTTTTGATGATGATCCATATGAAAATATATCCGCACAGTAAATTCTGAAGGCAGCTTAAAAGTAAAAAAATGGAAAAGCTACTGGTTTTGACTATGTATGTAATAAATATATGACGGCCTCTTGTGATAAATTTTGCCCCTTTACCAAAAATTATTTGTTTCGGTATTTGTTAGCGGAATTATTCCCGAATCGTGGCATATTGGTTGTACCGTGCCAATTTATAAAAACAATGGGGATACTAGATCTCCAAAACTACAGACCTATAACTCTTCTAAGATGCGTTGGTAGATTATGTACAGCTGTGTTAAATAATAGATTAACTCAATACTAAAAAGAA
The DNA here is from genome assembly GCF_020536995.1 of Dreissena polymorpha. NCBI lineage: Eukaryota > Metazoa > Mollusca > Bivalvia > Myida > Dreissenidae > Dreissena > Dreissena polymorpha. Next base: position 18,042,402 of record NC_068366.1, read on the forward strand.
AAGTATTTGTGAAACGTAAATCAGACTGGTTTTAAAAGGATCAATTCAACGATAGACAATACTTTCGTGTTGCATGCTCTGGTTGAAATTTGTAAATGTAAAAATATAAAGTTGTGTTTCTGTGATGTTGGTTTTCAGAAGGTATTTAATTTAGTATGGAGGGTGGGTCTATGGAGAAAAATATTAAGTTATTATATAGATTATAGCTTTTTCATATTCTTACAAATATGTATGATGATATAAAATTGTACATTTTTGTAAACAATAACCATTCAGATTATTTTCAATTTCCAACAGCTGTGCGCCAAGTTGAAAATCTTACACCTGCCTTATTTTCTCTTTACTTCAATGTTGTAGAAAACTACCTACTCCTTCAAATAAAAATGTGCGTGTTGGTATATCTGATAAAAAGTAAGATATGTTTCTTAGATAAGCTGTGTTTCTGTTTGCTGACGACACTGTATTATTTGCCAACGAAGAAGATGAATTAAATTCAGTACTCCACACATTTTATCAATAGTGTTGCACTTGGAGTTTTGAGATACATTTTTAAACACTGGTTTTTGGTGATAAATTTTAAAGAAATCGAGTTTTTTTCAGTCAGTGAAAAGTGAATGGAAGTTGTGGAACCTTTTTTAATTTTTAGGTATAATTTTTTGCAAAGAAACTCGTTTGGGAGCAAGCCAAAATAGCAAATTTAGTTTGAAAAGGAAACCGAGAAATCTTGATTTATCTATTGTCAGATTAAAATGTTTGAAACAATTAGTATATCTATCTTAATATATGGTTGTGAAGTTGGGGGAAATTACGATGTGAACTTCTTGAAAAAGTCCACACTGATTATTTAAAATAAATGTCAAAACTCCGCATATACTGTTGTATTGCGACCTTTAGAGATTTCCAATAGTGACGGATGCGAAAACCGAATTATTTGTTTCTGGTATAAAATATATATATTATTGTTAATCCTAACATATTGTCATCACTGTTCTATATATTTATGCCTTCTGATTTTGTAAATAGACGTTCAGCATACAACTGGTTAGATTTTGTTAAATCAATTTTGGATACATGCGGTCTTAGTTTGATCTGGTGCAACCAAATGTTTTGATGGTATCAAAGAGGTCCTACTGCATCTTGTTGAACAGTCTTTAAAATATTAAAATAGACAGTCGCGGCACTTTAAAGTTTATGATGCGTCTAAGGCTTTAACTAATCGTATATTTGAATAGTACCACAAATATAAAACCTTTCTAGATATTTTGCCGTGTTTCTATAGGCATCATTATGTCAGTTTTAGAATATGTTACGATCTATTGCCAAGAGAAAAATAAAGATGGTCAAATATTGACCGCAATAAACAAAAATTAATCTTTGCAATTTAAATGAAATATGTTATGAATACGATTACCTTTTCAAATGCACATCCTTTAATGGGCCACGAAACAAATATCTACTTAAGACATATTGAACGAGCGTAAATAGTGTACAATTTGATTTACTTACGAAGGAGAAAAATAAATCAATTAAAGTTTTAACACAATGAATTATCATTATGTGTGTGTACCTGTTTATTTGTTTTAAGAAGCACATATGTTTGAACTTTCTAAAATATCAAATGACCCACAACCTGAGCATTTTTATGTCTATATATTTGTAAACTTATATCGCATATGTATGTGCTGAGTTTCAATAGACGTTTAAAACTGCTGATCTTTATTGTACAAACCTACGAATAAACGTTAGAACACTTCATAATTAATACATGTCGAATTACGATTATATTTAACGAATTAAACGGTAAATTAATGACGAAATGCATATAACAAATGTACATGCATGGTAACATAAACGATGATGTTCTAGTTCTCCTTTTTTGACGGATATATCTGTCGTCCTTATTTATGTCAGAAATAATATTTTCCCGATTTGATTATAGATTCACAGGTACTAGTTTGATCACATTGGTCACAATTCATGTTCACGTCATCTAATAAAGAAACGTTATCATATTAAGAAAATATGATAACTGCTTGAGACTGTCGATAATGCGGTACTGTGTGAATGCTAGCAACATTGAAACCAAGTGGGTCATGGTGACCCAAGATCACTTATATGAGAAAAAGGATTATTGTATTTTTCTAATGTTCATAAGCTTTTCAATTTGCAGGAATTGTATATGGTGATGCATTCAGGGCCCTTCCTTTTCCAGTGGGATGTCTTATTACAGCAGCTGATACATGTTCAAAATTAACTTATATAACTGATTTTGAATTGCAAATAGCATCTTGGCTACGGGAAAAAGCATGCAACCAAACTAAGTCCATCCTTCTACTAATCTATTTCCAGCCTATTACCGATCTATTGGTGAAGAACAAAAGGAACCTTAATGCCTTGATATTTTCAGAAAAATTATTTGACCGGCATATTTCCTTGAGCACGAGCGTGCGGTAGCACCTTCAAAAAGTATGCTTGGTTAATCGTTTCAACTGGCGACGATGGGGAGGTCTAAAACGTGTTGTTTTGTATATACTACAACTAGTACAAAAGAAGCACGGATGATTTGACCAGGCGTCATTAGTTATATTAGTTTGCATGTCGTTTTATTAATGTTACTAAAAAAAGCCACATTTTAATGCCATTTTGCCAATATTACAAAACAAGATCTTGGAGGAAGTTAACTTGATTTATAAAAGAAAACTGCAAGTATTGGTTGTGATATTAAAGGTTTCATCTATATTGTCAATTGTTCAAAGATGTTGAAGTACTGTATTCAATGTTTATTGGTGTGCCTGCTTTTTGGAGAATGCGCTGCAAAAGTTGCCTTGTATAAATTTAAGTGAAACAAGGGACAAATTTGTCACAAAACCAGGTTTTCATTGTGAAAAAAAAATCTGATAAAGGGAGAAAACTCAAACTGAACTTTTGAAATGACCAAAAAAAATTAACCCCCTTTGGAATTTTTTTTTTTTTAAATCTATTTTTAGTCGTGGCGACCTTGACATTGGAGATATTGACGTGATTCTTTCGTGGGACACACCGTCCCATGATGGTGAACAAATGTGCCAAATGATTTTAAAATCTCACAATGAATGACATAGTTATGGCCAGGACAAGCTCATTTATGGCCATTTTTGACCTTTGAACTCAAAGTGTGACCTTGACCTTGGAGATATCGACGTAATTATTTCGCGCGACACTCCGTCCAATGATGGTGAACAAATGTGCCAAATGATTTTAAAATCTGACGATGAACGACATAGTTATGGCTCGGACAAGCTCATTTATGGCCATTTTTGACCTTTGAACTCAAAGTGTGACCTTGACCTTGGAGATATCGACGTAATTATTTCGCGCGACACACCGTCCAATGATGGTGAACAAATGTGCCAAATGATTTTAAAATCTGACAATGAACGACATAGTTATGGCCCGGACAAGCTTATTCCGCCAGCCCGCCAGCCCGCCAGCCAGCCAGCCCGCCAGCCAGCCAGCCAGCCAGCCCGCCCGCATTCGCCAATCTAATAACCAGTTTTTTCCTTCGGAAAACCTGGTTAAAAATCTGCAAAAAACACCATCAGTTTGTTGTACCATAATGTTTAAGAAGTTTTTTGCAGCTCACCTGTGCACAAAGTGTTTGTCCCAATGATATACTAGCCAAGTTCATAACTGGGTCACGTGAGGTTAAAAAGAAGGTCTATAGGTCAAGTTATAAAAGAAGCTTGTTAACAAGTCACATTTATTATCCGATCTTCATGAAACTGAGTCGAACATTTTTTTCTAATGATATCTTGGTTGAGTTAAAAAATGGTTGCGGTCCATTTAAAAAGATTGCCCTCAGAGTTGAAACATTTTTCCTGTTATGGCTATAGTTTAATTTTGTTAACACTCTAGCAGTCACATGTTTAGCGCAATCAACATAACACTTGTTTAGAAGAGTTGTTCAAATGATATCTGGGTGAAGCTCAAATGGTTCCAATCTGTTGAAAAAGATGGCTTCCAAGGGACAGGGCAGTTTTCCTTATTTGAGATTTATTGAAACCTTGTTACATTACCTCTCTTGAAGTCAAATAGTGTGCCCAGTCTTCTTGAAACTTGCTCAGAATGCTTTTTAAATTATATCTGATTTTAGGTTGGAAATTGGTATTGTTTGTTGAAACATATGGATGCCATGGTTTATACTAAATAAGCTTGTAATTTTGGTTAAAGTTCAACTTGTTAACATAGGTTTAAGTTGCTTCTTTCTTGATATGAGAGAAAATAACAATTATGCACATAATGTATACATCAACTGACCAAAATCAACATATGTTTGGTTATTGTGACCCATGTAAGAGACTAAATTGTCAAATACGTTAGATACACTTAAACTTCAATAACTCAAGGAGGCATCCAGATGAGGAAAAAGCTTGAGGTATCAAGGGTCTTGAGTTATCCAGGTTTGTATACAATCAAGGTAAATCAGTGATGTTATTTGTGTCATTTTCTGTTGGAAATGTGACCGGGTGATGTGAATAAATTAATTAGGGTTTAATTTATAGAGCTTGATGATAGATGACTTAAATGTTGAGATTTTTTTTTTTTAAACATTCAATTGGGAATTTTGGGATCCCATTTGAGAAAAATATATATGTTTTTCAATTGGGAATGGGCCCCTCTACTAAAACCCAAAATTTGAACGAAAAAAACAACATTGATAGCAAACAATTATTCCCATCAAAATGATCAAAATCATTTGTATTCAACAATCACAAGCACACAATTTTTTGTAAAGCAATGCAGGTCAAACTTGTGTTTAATATAAAGTACTTTATATATAAAATTAGATCAGCAAAACATCATGCACATTCAAAACGATAACAACAATGTGCAACAACATGTATGTGAAATGTCCTATTGCGTAGACATATCCATCATATACATCAACATAACAAATAAACTGTTCAATGTTTTTACATGCAGTTAATCTTGTTTACCAGTTCTATATTAAATGCGTAATCAGCAGGAATTGTGAAAAACGTTCCCTAATAATCATGGGCAAAAATAAATGACACTCTTTATTAGGGTCTTACAATTGTCCTTGTAATATGAAGTTATTGATGCTTCAGTTTTAGGGGATTATTATACCCCCATTACCATTTGGTAATAGGGGCTATATAGGAGCTGTCACTTTGTTGGTTGGTCTGTCCATCTGTCGGTCTGTCGTGAAAATTTCATCTGATCTTCACCAAACTTGGTCAGAAGTTGTATCAAGATGATGTCCAGGTCAAGTTTGAATATGGGTCATGCCGGCTCAAAAACTAGGTCACGGGGTCACTTAGTGCGTTTTAAACCAAAAGTTTGTCCGGACCATAACTATGTTATTTATCGTTAGATTTTAAAATGACTTTGTGCATTTGTTCACCATCATGGGACGGTGTGTCATGCAAAAGGAGTATGCCGATATCTCCAAGGTCAAGGTCTCACTAAGGGTTCAAAGGTCAAATGCTTGTCCGGGCCATAACTTTGTCATTTGTTGTGAGACTTTAAAATCATTTGGCACATTTGTTCACCATGAATGGTCGGTGTGTCATGTGAAAGAATTACGTCGATATCAGCAATGTCAAGGTCATAGTTTGAGTTCAAAGGTAAAAAATGGCCAAAAATTAGCTTGTCCAGGCCATAACTATGTAATTCATTGTACGATTTTAAAACCATTTGGCACATTTGTTCACCATCATTATGAGGACGGTGTGTCATGCGAAAGAATAACATCGATATCTCCAAGTTCATGGTCACCCTTTGAGTTCAAAGGTCATAAATGGCCATAAATGAGCTTGTCCAGGCCATAACTATGTTTTTCATGGTGATATTTTAAAATCCTTTGGCAAACTTGTTCACCATCATTGGACGGTCAGTGTCATGCAAAGGAATTACGTCAATATCTCCAAGGTCAACTACGTCATACTTTGAGTTCAAAGGTAAAAAATGGCCATCAATGAGCTTGTCCGTGCCATAACTATGTCGTTCATTGTGAGATTTTAAAACCATTTGTTCACCATCATTAGACGGTGTCATGCAAAAAAATTACGTCAATATCTGCAATGTCAAGGTCACACTTTGAGTTTAAAGGTAAAAAATGGCCATAAATGATTTTGTCTGGGCCATAACTATGTCATTCATTGCGAGATTTTAAAATTACTTGGTACATTTGTTCGCATTTATTGGACGTTGTGTCATGCAAAAGAATTCAAGAATTCAAAGTCAAAATGGCCATAAATGATAATGGCATAATTATTCTTAAAAATCGCCATAAATTAGCTTCTCTTGTTTTGTGAAGACAGCAAGCTAAATATTCTGTGTCAATGCAGCATGTGGGGGTATACGTCACGTCTGTGACAAAGCTCTAGTTTCATATGGGTACTACAACTGTTTTTTGCGACTTTAATTTTGAGTTATCAATGCGCAACAAAAAGGAATTATACTGTATCATTTCCATCTGTTTAGTATATTTCATTCATCACATTATCAGTGACATGCAATTCAGGGAAAATCTATACATGCACATATTTACATAGAACACATGTGTGGGTGTGGGGTAATTTTCCAGTAGTTTATATTGCTCATTCGTTCCTCTGGGAAAACAGTTATCCTGCAATGTGACTTTAAAATCAGCATCCATTTCCTTCATAGTTTCTGAACACACATGCTTTGAACTCTGTCGCTTGATCAAACGTTTTACACAGAGTCTGGTGGTTTTTTCCCATTAGTGTATTAATGTTTGTAAAGCTTTTTATGTTGAAGAAGTTTTGGAATCTTGAAAGATTCTTTTATAATTCTACTTTTTAATTTATTTTAGAAATATGTGGTTAAGTTGATTTATCAACATAGTGACTTTTTAGCTCACGTGATTGCTTAGGTAAGCTTTTCTGACCGGTCTTTATCAGTCGTACGTCCGTCTGTCCGTTAACATTTGCTCGTAGACACTCTAGAGGCCACATTTCTTGTCCCATCTTCATGAAACTTGGTCAGAAGCTTTGCCCCAATAAAATCTCGGCCGAGTTAGAAACTTGGTTGTGCCGGGTCAAAAACTAGGTCACTAGGTCAAAAAAAGAAAAACTTGGTTAACACTGTAGAAGTCACATTTTATGTTCAATCTTCATGTAAATTTGTCAAAATGTTTGTCTTATTGATATCTTGATTGAGTTCAAAAGTGGTTTCGGTCTGTTGAAAAACATGACCGCCAGTGGGCGGGGCAGTTGACCTTATTTGGCTATAGAGAAACCTTGTAAACACTATAGAAGTCAAAATGTTCGTCCAATCATTATGAAAGTTGGTCAAAACATTGGTTTTATTGATATCTCGGACGAGTTCGAAAATGGTTCAGATCGGTGAAAAAACATGGCCGCCAGTGGGCGGGGCATTTTTCTTTATATGTATATAGTGGCAGTTTTTCCAGTATTTGGCTATAGAGAAACCTTGTAAACACTCTAGAAGTCACAATTTTTGCCCAATCATCATGAAAGTTGGTCAAAACATTGTTGTTTTTTTATATTTTGGACGAGTTCGACAATAGTTCCGATCGGTGAAAAAACATGGCTGCCAGTGGGCGGGGCATTTTTCTCTATATGTATAAAGTGAAAACGTTAACACTCTAAGAAGTCACATTTTTGGCCCAATTTTCATGAAATTTGGTCAGAACATTTGTTTCTTTGATACAAGAGTTGAGTTCATAAATGGGTTCGGTCAAACCTTGTGATCGAACACTATGGAAGTCACATTTTTATGCCCCCCTTCGAAGAAGAGGTGGTATATTTGTTTGCTCATGTCGGTCCATATGGCTGTCCACCAGATGGTTTCCGAATGATCAGTCAAGAACGCTTAGGACTTGGATCATGAAACTTTATAGGAAAATTGACCATGACTCGCAGATCACCCGTATTGATTTTGAGTTCACTAGGTCAAAGGTCAAGGTCACGGTGACCCGAAACAGTAAAATGGTTTCCGGATGAAAGCTCAAGAACGCTTACGCCTAGGATCATAAAAATTCATTGGTACATTGATGTGACCCAAAATAGTCAAATTGTTTTACTCAATAACGCTTATGCCTAGGATGATGAAACTTCATAGGTACACTGATCATGAATCACAGATGACCCCTATTGATTTTCAGGTCACTAGGTCAAAGGTCAAGGTCACGGTGTTTCAACTTAGAAAAATGGTTTCCAGATAATAACTCAAGAAGGACTATTCCTAGGATCATGAAACTTCATAGTTACATTGGTCATGACTTGCAAATGACCCGTATTAAATTTCAGGTCACTAGGTCAAGGTCACGGTAACTTGACACAGTAAAATGGTTTTTGGATGATAACTCAAGAAAGCTTACGCCTAGGATCATGAAACAATATAATGGTCAAGTTGATAGAATTTTCTAATTAAATCAATCAAAAATGGAATTTATCATGTAGATGTTTTGAACATCTTATAGGTCAAAGGTCAAGGTCACGGTGACTTAACTTAGAAAAATGGTTTCCGGATGATAACTCAAGAACGCTTACGCCTAGGATCATGAAACTTCATTGGTACTTTGAGGTGACCCAAAATAGTAAAATTGTTTTACTCAAGAACGCTTATGCCTAGGATGATGAAACTTCATAGGTACATTGATCATGACTCGCAGATGAGCCCTATTGATTTTCAGATCACTAGGTCAAAGGTCAAGGTCACGGTGTTCTAACTTAGAAAAATGGTTTCAGATGATAACTCAAGAAGGCCTATGTCTAGGATCATGAAACTTCATAGGTACATTGATCATGACTTGCAGATGACCCGTATTGACTTTCAGGTCACTAGGTCAAGGTCACGGTTACTTGACACAGTTAAATGGTTTTTGGATAATAACTCAAGAAAGCTTACGCCTAGGATCATGAAACAATATAATGGTCAAGTTGATAGAATTTTCTTATTAAATCAATCACAAATAGAATTTATCATGTAGATGTTTTGAACATCTCATAACTTTGTTATCCATCTGACATGTGTGCATTATAATCATTGCATCTTTTTTAAAGATGTTTGTGGTTTAAAGGTTTTTTTTTGTTTTGGTAATTAAACACAAAGCACTAAATTGACAATTTCCAGACAGACTAACAGTTGGCTGACCTTGAAACGATGCAAGATGGGATGTAATTCATTTGTTTGTTTTGTAATGATAAATCTTAAAGGGATCTTTTCACGCTTTGGTAAATTGACAAAATTGAAAAAAGTTGTTTCAGATTCGCAAATTTTCGTTTTAGTTATGATATTTGTGAGGAAACAGTAATACTGAACATTTACCATGGTCTAATATAGCCATTATATGCATCTTTTGACGATTTTAAAACCTAAAAATTATAAAGCGTTGCAACGCGAAACGATTGAATAATTTGAAGAGTTCTGTTTTTGTCGTTAAGTTTTGTGAAACTACGAAGATTGCTTATATAAGGTATAAAATACTTCAAGTATATGTACTCGGCGGAATAGCTCAGTAGGCTAAAGCGTTTTTACTTCAGAACTCTGGCAGGACTCCAGGGGTCACTGGTTCGAAACCTGGTCCGGGCAATGTTCTTTTCCTTTTTTTAATTTTATTCTTGATTTTTTACTGGAGCTTTTACGATCCAATGTTTACATTTATCGATATAAAGCATTTAATGAATAAGTTAAACAATGCCGAAATCTGTGAAAAGGCCCCTTTAACAAGTCAACTATGAAAACACTATACAATTATTATTTTGTTATCAGACTAGGACACTGCAGTTCATATGTGCTCTAAAATCTACAAGTACACAAGAACAAACACACACAACTCAATTTGATATTAACCCATTGATGACTAACATTGATTATGAGAGAGAGAGGAAGGAATGAGTCATGTCGAATGATACACACATTGATTGTTTATGAAGTTAATGTATGGGATCAGGAATTACATTTTGCTGTAATTTGTTGGTGTGTGAGCTCTGGTCAACAGGCTGTGTTTAAAGAAGACATTAACAATGGATATATGCTACTGCTGATAAAGGGTTCTAAAATATACAGCTACATGTACCAAATTTAGGTTTGGAATGTAAATTGCTAACTGTTGGCTACATTGATCATGACTCACCAATGACCCCTAATGATCTTCTCCTCACTAGGTCAAAGGTGACAGTCACAGTGATTCAAAATACAAAAATTGGTTTTCAAATGATAACTCAAAAACACTTTCACCTAGGATAAAGACTTTATAGGTACATCGATCATGATTATAAAAACAACCCTTTTCAATTTCAAATCAGTAAATCAAAGATCAACATCACAGTGACTCAAACAATAAAATTGTTTCTTGATATTTACTGACAATGCTTACGCCTAGATTCATGATCTTCATAGTTACATTGATCATGAACGGCAGATGACCAACATAATGTTCAAGTCCCTAGGTCAAACGTCTGAATAACAATTACTCAACACTGTAAAATGGTGTCTAGATGACAACTCAAGAAACCAAGGTCAAAAGTCAAAGTCACAATGACTAATATATTCATATTCACACAATAGCTGCCATTACAACTGACAGCCCATATGTAGGCATGCATGTTTTACACACAGCCCAATACATTTGGTAAAATTTCAATGAACACACTCTTCTCAGGTGAGCGAACTAGGGTCCATCTTGGCCCTCTTGTTATATGTGTATATTTCCCTGAGCAGTATGTTCTTTACAAATGACAAAAGAAATATTATAGACAATAAATTAACAATTAATTGACTTTGTACTATAAGCTGGCTTCTTATACTTCTTATAAGTATATATATATTTTAAAGATGCAAATATGTTTAAACTGTCACTGCTTATTTCTTTAATGGCACATATTACTGGACACTATATTTTAGGATAGTAATGTTTATGTAGGACAACTTGCATTTCATGAACAATATAGGAAATGTAGCGTATGAATGCCCCTAGCTATTGGAAACAATTTGAGCCAAACTTTATACACATCTAGAAATTTCCATTTGTATGGCCACATATAACAGTTTTGCATGAACAAAATGTATAATAAAACTTAACTCAGAAGCATATTTCTGCATTACTTAAATGAATCTTAAGCTTGGTTGAACATCCAGATAAGCGAGTTTTGTATTAGTTCCGTCATTAAAATTCATGTGTACAGGATTAATAACCGATAGTTAGATAAACTATTTAATTTATAAAAGTCGCTAATGTGCTTTTTTACGTAAATACAAGAAAAATGTCATTCAAATCACTGCATTTGACATTTAATTTGATAAAATTTGGTTCACATGACATATATTCGAAAAGCAGCGTCATCATACCAATACCTAGTAATACATGTTCAATGATAGTTGTCAATGCCTGACTAGTCCTTAGAAATTGACTATGCTATTGGAAAATGAGTTATCCATAGCTTTATATATATTATTTGTGACTTGCCCTTTAAATAATTTGCTAAGATCAAAATATTATAATAAGATGTTTCTGAATTATTATTTTATAGGGTCTCATTTGCGTTTATTTTTTCATATTTGAAGCGGTTATTATCGCATGATGTACTCACTCTGATCTTGACTCAAAATTTGACTGACAAAAGTTCTTTGCATTCATAAACTTAAATGATTGCATAAACTCTATCTATAATGCCCTCTGGCGGGGTGCAGAAACTTGGCTAAAGGAGGGCTTGAACGGGAGAAATCGTGTATTAACAATGCGATTCACGTGCCGTTCAAGCCCTGTTATGTGTTTTTCATATCCATAATCTGGTCCACGCGCAGTTACTTCCCTTCTCCAGCCTTCGACGACTTTCCAAGCATAAATGGGGAACTGAATAAGCACCAGTTTCCTCATGCATGCAGGGATTATGCCTATTTCAATCCACTTTTCAAGTTATACCATCTGCACTCTCTTGACAACAGCTTTATTATCCTCCGCCAAAAGCGGAGGGATATTGTTTTGGCGTTGTCCGTCCGTCCGTCTTTCCGTCCACCTTTCCGTCCGTCCTTCCTTCCGTCCGTCCGTCCGGCACTTTCGTGTCCGGAGCCATATCTTGGAAGTGCTTTGGCGGATTTCAATGAAACTTGGTATGAGTAAATATATGGATAAGAGGATGATGCACGCCTAATGGCATTGTACACCATCTGTTAATAATAGAGTTATGGCCCTTTGCATCCTGGAAAAATGCTTTTTTGTGTCCGGAGCCATATCTTGGAAGTGCTTTGGCGGATTTCATTGAAACTTGGTGTGAGTATATATATGGATAAGAGGATGATGCTTGCCAAATGGCATTGTACACCATTGGATAATAAAGGAGTTATGGCCCTTTGTATCTTGAAAAAATGCTTTTTTGAGTGTCAAATATAACACTTTTGTGTCCAGAAGCGTATTGGCGGGGGATATCAATTCAACGAATTTGCTTGTTTTATTGGCAACGTCAATGAAGTTCAGGTTATTTACTCAACACTTTCAAAAGACTATGCTGTAAATGTAAGTGTTAATGTACCTTCAACGTTCCTGCTGTAAATTCCAAAATAATTCACCATTTCTTACTTTGCGCGGCTGCATTTCAACTTTGCATAAATCCACTGTTTAAACACATTTTAAATCGAAAACTGCCTATTCTAAGGTAAAGCCTCGTCATTTCGGATGATGACCGAGTGAGGCATATGTAAAACACAACCTTGAACTGTATTGAAATAATCAAATTATTTTTTCGATGTCGAATGAACAAAACATATTGTTTTAAGTTTATTTAAAATTATTTTGGTATGTGTGGTTTGTTTATGCAATAATAGCGAAACTACACATTTTCTCGGACATGATAATCTGCGGACGCTCGAAAAAGGAACGGATTTTTCGAGCGCCCGCAGATGGTCATGCCCTCGAAAATATGTATTATCCCTATATTGAGCACACAGAGAATTTATAAACTTAAATAAAACACAATGCATATATAACCTTTAATTAAACACACACAAATGAGCACTCAAAACTGATAGCAATGTAAAACAAATTAAATATTTAAATATTTTGGTTCACATTATATTATTACTGGCAGGAATAATTAAACGTTGGATATTGATTTTAAATATTGATGAAATATCGAACAATGATTCTGTATTTTGAGACAATAATTGATCATGAATAAATTAAAGAAAACCTTATCAAAATTGAATGTTTATTTATTTTATATGTTTATTGATATTATTTTATATATTTGTTTATTGCTAGACATACCTAGGGTAATTGATTTTTCTAATAATGAATATGGGTAATGATAACCAGCTTATTAGTGATTTCTCTTTCCACTAATTTTAACTTTGTGTTTTCATTTTTGATATTTTAAATTGTATAATAATTAAGTCTGCTATCTAGCATTATATACAGCCTGTTTAAATACATACTACCTCCAAAATAATTAATTCCACATAAACAAATTTTCAGAGATAATTTTTGTTGTCACCATGTTTGACACATTCTTATGCATCAAGCCTATAGCTCTGTTTTACCACATTGTATACATAGGAGACCCATCATACACGGTGGCCTGCTTTTTTGCTCCTTGATAGGTTACTAGCATTATGCCAACTGCAAGTATCCCTTTACCACTTAGATACGTATTTTGACGCATTACACAATTAAAGTTTCAAGGCTTCATTTCAAACCCGTAGATACTGATGAACAGCAAACAGCATAAAACCTGAGCAGACTGCAAGTTACTCGCAGGCTGTTCTGGTTTTATGCTGGTTGCAAAAGCCATTCTCACTTTGCTTCTTATGGATTAAAGGGGTATATTAGACCAGCCTCATGCCAAAATAGGTCTTATGCCATATGGGGCAAGCATAGCTCCAAATAAGCCTGTGTAGGATGCTCTTTAGCTATTCTGCATATGCTGGTTTTGAGCTATGCTGGTTGCATATGGCACATGGGTTCTATTGCTCATGTTTTTTAGATGGCCTCATGGAAAACAGGGCGTTATGCATGTGTTTAAGTATCGTCTGCACAGGATTATCACTCTTTACACTCTACACCTAGACTGGAATTTAAATATATGACTCCATTAAATTGTTGGATATTTGCTCAATATTTGATAGGTGGTTTCAATGTGACAGGCTTTGCTTCTAGAAATCTGTCTAGGGGTAAAGATATTAACAAAGTATTGAATTGCATAACAATCTTGAGTCATACCTGCCAACTTGTAGTGATTTCTTTAATTGTAAACAAGGGCGCGATAAACCACAAAATTGGCAAAAATGAAACATTATAAATATGATTATTAAAATCAGTTTACCATTTGTTTTGGTACATGATTAACAGCATTTGTAAATTTATATTGTTAAATGCTACATAATTTTATGGCTGTATAATACACTAAATTCACCATTAATTGAGTTCATCATAAAAGTTTGGCATCTTTGTTGGGAAATTTTGGAACGATTTTTTTGAAAAAATGTCACTCTTTTCCATTGGGAAACAGCCTGTAAGAGGCTGTAACTTTAAGCTAAAAAAATCACTGACATGATATAACTTTATATTGATTTTCTCATAAAGTTTTAAAAATGAATAATATTATAATTATTAGGATAAATTGTTTTTATCCATTGTATTTAGCAGTTGTAATTACTTTTTATGCCCCCGGTAGGGTGGCATTTTGCAGTTGAACGGTCCGTCAGTCAGTATGTCAGTCTGTCCGTCCGTCCGAACAAACTTTAACATTGGCCATAACTTTTTAAATATTGAAGATAGCACCTTGATATTTGGCATGCATATGTATCTCATGGAGCTGCACATTTTGAGTGGTAAACTTTCAAGGTGAACATCATTCTCTAAGGTCTAGGGTCAAAAAAACAAAGTCAAGGGAAGTCATAAGCTTTAAATGGACATAGTTATCTGACCTGCCCACGTATATATTTTTGTTAAATAAATCAAAGCGGCACAGTAGGCGGCATTGTGTTTCTGACAAACACATTGTGGTAAAAGGTCAAGGTCAAGGTCATCCTTTACGGTCTACGGTAAAACAATACAGATTTAAGGGAAGACATACGCTTTAAAAAGGGAGAAAATTATTCAAATTTGAACATAGCCATGCATGTGTATCTCATGGAGCTGCACATTTTGAGTTGTGAATCTACAGTCACGGTAGTGGCTTTTAATTATTTGCTAAAAAAAATAGAGATTTGTTACAGACAATTATTTTCAAGGGAAGTAATTTATATAATTATAAATCTCATATTATATATTTCCTTACCAAGAAATTAAGTTCTTTTTACAGTTACTGTACATATTTATTATTTTGATTATTTATAACCCAAATGATTGATTTTTCAAAGTTTTTTTTAAAATGATATAATTATAATTTCTTTGATGTTCATTACTTACCTGTGGACTTATGTCCATAGATACATGATCAACTCTGGAAAAAGAAAAAACTCTGGCTATGATCTCTTTTAAACCACAGGCCTTGTTTGTCAGTGATGTCTGACATGATCATAATTGACTGTGAGACCCCCCCCCGGTTGGATTGGACTAAATTCAAGGAAAGTAACAACCTTTAAAGGGAGATGATTTCTATACCTGCGAAATGATGAATATAATGTTTATTTCAATGTGGCGCAGTAGGGGGCATTGTGTTTCTGACAAACACATCTCTTGTTAGGTTTGTAAAGCAGTATTTGTTTTTGTTCAAATTCAGGTCTGTTACCATAGTTGAAAAATTATATATTGTTTTCCAAATGGGATCTTAACATTCCCAATAGAAGGTTTCAATATAAAATTGATTTAATGTTTAACACTGTCAGTGTTTCTATTTCAGTGAGAGCAGGATGTTTGTCACAGAGCGTTGGTTCATCTTGAAGACGTGCGGCACCACTACACTGCTGAACGCCATCCAGCCCCTGCTGAAACTAGTCAAGGAAAAGTGTGGCTTTGACACTGCTGCTGTAAGACATTTCAGTACAGTCAAAATGCACTGAAGTTTGTTCCAATCATGTCATGCGTAATTCTTACACAGTTGTAAGAATAAATTTAAGAATAAAATTGCACACCTTGTGGGTTCATGAGGACATAAAAACAAAGTTTTTTCATTTATGCATGACAATGCAAGAAGTTGTAAATATTGAATGTTTGTCGGACTTAATTTGATATGTTACAAGTTTTTCTTCATTTTTTCTTTATTCTTGCACACTATGACAGTGTTTAATGGTTCAGACATTTTTGCAAAAAACTATGAAACAATCTTAAGGCTGGAATGAGAGTAGTCTGTTGTTTCGAATTCTGACATGGATGTCCCAGTATGGAACAGTTGCCAAATCATTTTACAAAAATCTATTTGCAATAAATAAGGTTACCAGTTTAGCTTATTGTTGCCTTTTTTGTTCCACTAATAATAAAATATCTTCTGAAAAAATAAGGTTAATTATATTTTAGTGATATATTTAAGACACATTTTGGGAAAATGCTTGAAGTGTAATCCCAAAAAGCCTGTGCACAGGCTAATAATGGACAACATACATACTGAATAACTCTTTAGGAGAGACCTCCTTCAAACAAAATATTCATTAAAATCGGAAAGTGTTGTCCCTGATTAGCCTCTGCAGACTACACAGGCTAAACTGGAACAACACCTTGACACACTTGCATTATGCCCAGTTTCCAAAGAACGAGGCTCATTTTGTTGAAAATTGAAATATTTCAGGACATTTTCTACTCAAGGAAGAATTTCCTGCAGCCTGATAAGCAGCCATACATTCACAGGGCCTTTGAGAAGGAGGCGGATATCCTGGACACTATGTTCAAGAGTAGGTCCTTTGACACCATGTTCAAAATAAGTCGCTGGACATCATGTTCAAAAGTAGGCCCCTGGACACCATGTTCAAAATGAGTCCCTTAACATCATGTTCAAAAGTAGGTCCCTGGACACCATGTTGAAAAAATCCTGGACACCATGTTCAAAATTAGGTCCCGGGACACCATGTTAATAAAGGCCCTGAACACCATGTTTAAGAGTAGGTCCCTTTACACCATGTTAAAAAAGACCCTGAACACCATGTTTAAAGAAGGTCCTTGGACACCATATTGCAAAATAGGTCCCTTTACACCATGTTCAAAAGAAGTACCAGGGCCCCATGTTCAAAAGTAGTTTTTGGACACCTTGTTATAAAGTAGGTCCCTGGACACCAAGAGAAAAAGTAGGTCCCTGGACACCATGTTCAAAAGTAGTTAATGGGCAACATGTTAAAAAGTAGGTCCCTGGACACCAAGTTAAAAAGTAGGTCCCTGGACACCATGTTCAAAAGTAGTTCTTGGGCACCATGTTCTAAAGAAGTTCTTGGACACCATGTTAAAAAGTAGGTCCCTGGACACCAAGTTAAAAAGTAGGTTCCTGGACACCATGATCAAAAGTAGTTCACTGACACCATGTTCAAAAGTAGGACATTATGTTCAAAAGTAGTTCTTGGACACCGTGTTCAAAAGTAGATGCATGGACACCAAGTTACAAAGTAGTTTCCTGGACACCATGTTCAAAAGTAGGGCTCTGGACACCATGTTTAAAAGTAGGTCCCTAGACACCATGTTCAATAGAAGGAAATCGTGGACACCATTTTCAAAGGTAGGTCCCTGGACGCCATGTTTAAAGGAAGGTGTCTTTACACCATGTTCAAAAGTAGTTCCCTGACACCATTTTATAAAACGTAGGTCCCTGGACACCATGTTCAAGAGAAGGTCGCTAGACATCATTTTCAAAAGAAAGTCCCTTGACACCATGTTCAAAAATAGGTCAGCTGTCTTCCCATGTTCAAAAGTAGGTCAGCTGTTTAACGATGTTCAAAAGTAGGCTAGCTTTCTTAATATCATGTTCAAAAATAGGCCAGCTGTCTTTGTAGCATGATCAAAAGTAGGGCATCTGTCTTTGTACCATGTTTAAAAATGGGCCATTTGTCTTTGTATCATGTTCTGAAGTAGGCCAGCTGTCTTTGTACCATTTTCAAAAGTAGGTCAGCTGTCTTACCATGTTAAAGCCGGACATCATTTTTAAAAGTAGGTCTGTGCCTGTATTCACCTAACAATTCTTAGACTTAAGTTTAAGAATAAAGAAAATTCTTTTGGAATATTCAAGAATTGCTTTAATTTTGAGTCAAACTTTGCATTAAACACCTCTGTATACACCATTCTTCATGAAGAACATTCTGTTAAGGACATTATCACCAGTGGTAGCCTATATGTATACAAACAGTGAACATATTTGTCATATTTCTGAGTATATTCAATTTCTTCATTATCACGTCTAAGAATGGGTTGGTGAGTACTGGCCTATTTGTCTTGATACTTGAGCCTATGTCATAATCCAGTAGGATCACTGCCGACCAATATCCCAAAAATTTGACATTTATGCACATGTTTAACTTAGGCAGACCACATCTGTGAGTAAGAAACTCGTAGGTATGTCACTAACAACTGTGGCTGAACTTTGTTAGCTACAAGTTGCTTGTTTTTCACATATGGCATCCAGATATCTCCAGTCTGACATATCCAAAGATAGACTGTTTAGAAGTGTTTTATTGAATAATTCAATATTTCATAGTCATGATATTAAAACGCAATTTTTGTACACATATAATGATTTCGTTTCAATAGATTATTGAATTTAATTTAACTCAGTGGTTTCAATACAACACAAGAGATGCTGAGATGTTAGCAATTTGTGACCAATTAAGCTCATAACTATGTTCATCTTTAGTTATCTTCATCTTTCAACACTTGTAGTCAAACATATAATTATACATGTGAAAACTATTCTTGGATTGACAATCATTTCAACATGACTGATTGTTCTTGTTGAAACTTCAAACAACATATTTATTATCCTCCGCCATAGGCGGAGGGATATTGTTTTGGCATTGTCCGTCCATCAGTCCGTCTTTCCGTTCGTCCTTCCGTCCGTCTGTCCGGAGCCATATCTTGAAAGTGCTTTGTCGTATTTCATTGAAACTTGGTATGAGTATATATAGGAATAACAGGATGATGCAAATGGCATTGTACACCATCCGTTAATAACTGAGTTATGGCCCTTTTTATCTTGAAAAAATGCTTTTTTTGTGTGCAGTTTTATTTATCCATGCTGTCAACAATTCAATTCACATTATATCATTTCGAGGTATTAAAAGTCAATGGTTATTATGCTTTGTAACCACAGAGAAGCAAAATATTTGTTGTAAGTCTTCACATAATATTGCTTTTTAAAATGTACATTTACTTTGCATTGGCCTGTTCCTAAATACTGCACTAAATCATGTGTACATTTAGTAAAGAGTTGCATATTAAATACAGTTATTTAAGTGTTTTAGTAAGTTAAAAGGAAAGACTTTTGTAAAAAGATAGTTGTAAATATGATAGGTGAGTAAATGTGATTTCCCTATGTCCAGCGTTGGTCATGATGCTTTGTTCTGTGTGGGTCGTCAACTTTTAGCTCGTAACCACTACAGACCACATTATGACTCAATCTTGACTGGGTCAGAGTGTTTATCTGGACAAAATCTATGACAATTTAAAATCTGGTCCCTAAACTAGTTCACCTGGTCGAATCTTAGAAAAACCTTGTAACTACTCTTGAAGCCACATTTAGGACTTAATCTTGATGAAACTTGTTCAGAATGTTCATGTAGACAATATCAAGACCGAGTTCGAATCTGGGTCACATGCTTCCTAAAAACTAAGTCATAAGGTTAAGTCTTAGGACAGTTAAGTTAACACTGAAGAAGCCACATTTTAAAATTTGTCTTAACCCTTTATCACTTAGATACATATTTTGCCGCATTTGTAGTCCCTCAGAAAGTTTAATTTAATTAAAGACCTTTCTAACTAGATTCAATTTTAAAAGCTTCATAAATACTGATACGCAGCAAACAGCATAAAACCTGAACAGACTGTGAGTTACTCGCAGGCTGTTCTGGTTTTATACTGTTTGCACATAGTCATTTTCACTTCTGCTTCTGAGTGGGAAAGGGTTTATGAAGCTTGGTAAGAATGTGTATGAAGATTCCAAGGCCTTTCAGAATCTGGGTCACATATGTCCGACAACTAGATCACCTGTCAACCTTGTTATCACTCTATCACTTGATAACCTTTTTCAGAAATTGTATCGTGACATTTTCTACGCTGTGTTTGAATCTAGCCCTGTTGTCTTGATATGTTAAGAACATTGCAAATATTATAGGCTTGTTAATTAATGTAATTAATGTATATACGATATAATGACGTTTGTAAAGAATATGAAAATTTGTGAGCAAATCCCTAATACCTGCACATGTACCGATACCCGTGACTAAGTATGAAAACTCAACATCAACGTTCTAGTGACCCCGTTTGCTATATTTTTGTTTATAGATGGCGCCGCCTACACACTGGGGCGCATCAACCGTGACTGCTGGTATCTGAACACGCTCTATGAAGTGGGCGTCAGCCAGCCTGATCAGACAGTGGAAGTATCCTTGCAAAACGTGGTGTAGTGAAATATATACTTGTACATGGATTGCACTGTGGGAAAATGGGGCTTCATGCATGTGCCTGTGGAGTATGCAGAGGCTAATCAGGGGCAACTTTTCCGCTTTTCTGTGTTTTATATTGGAAGAAAGTTTCTTCTTAGTGAAAATTCAGTTTAGGCGGAAAGTGTTGACCCAGATAAGCCTTTGATGATTGTAGAGGCTAAGCTGAGATGACACTTTACGCATATTAATTAAACCCTGACATGTAAAAAAGAACTTATAATCACACCCCTCAAACATTTGAATCCTGAATTAATGTCAAGCATTGAAGATGCCAGCGTTATTTGCATTGTCATGGTAGTTGTTTGGACCCAACCAGGCAGATTTTGAACAATTATTTGTTGTAAATAAATATTCTGATGCTTACTTAAATAATCACAAATGTGGTAGGTGTTCTGGACCCAGATGGTTTAATAGTTAATGACTGGTCAAACATACTATAATAAGCACGGTTAATTTAAGTTTTCGAATGCAAATAGATTTAATTTTTTTTTACAGTCCAATATCGGCTCAAAGTGTCTCATAGTTTGAAAGATTTAAGCCCCTTGAGCTTAGTTTAAGGCAGTAAATAAAATAATGAAAATTGTACCATATTCTATGAAAACTGGGCTTAATGCCTGAGCATAAAGTGTCATCTCAGATTATTCTGTGCAGTTTTAAGATTGATACCTTCAGTTTGTATGGAAGTGTTTATTTAAAAACTGTCTGTTCTAAACAAAAGTCCATTCTAGGCACAAAGTCTGCACAGGCTAATCTGGGATGACACTTTACGTACATGTATTCAGAGCTCCAGATAACTTTTCAGAGTAATTGGGTAAATACCCACTACTTTTGAGTTCAATTGGGTATTTTCCAATTGGGTATTTTCCAATTGGGTACAAAAAAGTACCCACTACTTTAATTGACAATGGGGTATTTATTTTTGTATAAAATTGGGTGTTTTCATTTTCTTAAATTCTCAAATGCTTACCTGAATGAGCTAGTTCAAGTTTCACTCTCAATTGATTAGTTTCTGAGATCTTGTGTTATTATGTATATGAATCCATAAAATACATAGAGGATATTTGTTGGATTCGATGGAATATCGAATTTATTTCACGAGTGATCATAGAAAACAATATTTTCACGAGTGGCGAAGCCACGAGTGAAAATATATATTTTCTATGATCACGAGTGAAATAAAATCGATATTCCATCGAATCCAACAAATTTTATTTTTCTTTTATGCTTTTTTGACCGTTTATTTACATCGTAAATGAGTTTAACTGGATAATTTCGCTGGATTAATGACGTCATTTCGTCGAAAAAATGACGTCATTTCACAGCAAAACAGTGAAAAATATCGATATTTGTCACTGTTATTTTTCACTGTTTAAAACAGTGAAATACCAATTTTATTTCACTGATATTTCTCTATTAACCACCGGAATGCATAAAATAAAGTCTTGATTTTAAAAAAAAGTTCGACGATTTTTTCCAAAAGTTTTCTAACAATATAAGCACTGTCAG
The DNA here is from genome assembly GCF_020536995.1 of Dreissena polymorpha. Taxonomy (NCBI): domain Eukaryota; kingdom Metazoa; phylum Mollusca; class Bivalvia; order Myida; family Dreissenidae; genus Dreissena; species Dreissena polymorpha. The sequence continues at coordinate 18,064,470 of NC_068366.1, forward strand.
CGCTTGCCTCCGACACAATATCGTCAAAATTAATTTCACTTTATTTTCCGCGTCTGATTTTGTGTTGCTCGCGGTTTATTAACTTAAAATTGATTTTTTTTTGTGCCTGGGATACGTTATTTCCCTTTTTACGGCCTCGCGGTTTCGACATTTTTACAACAATAACACGTTGTTACATAGACGCTTTCTTCAGTACATACTATTGTGCTGAATAAAGTTCTTGGACGAATTGGAAAGAATCCGGGTATTTTGGACACGGGTATTTCCGGGACAGATTTACTCGTTACGCAAAGGAAAATACGATATGCGTAATCGGCAATTTTAATTGGGTTTTGGTACGCAGTGTTTTATTTTCCTATGGGTAATCGGCAATTTTACATTGGATATTTACGCAAATACGCACCTTATCTTTAGCTCTGTGTATTCAGCCATTTATTAAGCCCAGTTTCCCAGAACATGGCTCAATTCGTCTTCAAACATTAACCATGTTGAATTCGATGGGTTCTTGAGCAAGGCCCAATCAGTAGTAGCTCCTATTTATGTCATTGACTCCTTGCTAGCTGCTCATGTGGGGCCTGTGCCCCAACATCATGAATATCTTCACACGGGAAGTGAGCGCTGACGGGCCTGATGCCACCAGGGTGAGTGCAAGAGGACTGTATTGTTGTCATAACAACCAAGAATTGTAGGGGTGCCATGGCAATCACAAATATTGGTGCATTATTATAGAGCTGTGTGTGTCATGTTGGCAGGAATAAGCCATAACTTATTGACAAATGCTTCAACAATTTTGTATATTCTATAAACGAACTGGCTGTAGTGCATTATAACCAGTAAATGTGTGATATTTTGGCATTAATATTCTAATATTAAAAAGGTGGTGATCTTTAATGCCTCGGTCACACTGTCACAAATCAGAGCTAAGATGGAGCTACGATTCAATCGGCTACGAATGACTACGAAATTGGCAAAATTCGTAGGCCGCTACGATTTCAGTACGGAGCACAACAAATCTACCATCAAAATGTTGGAAAACGAACAAGGAAATGTACGGACTGCTACTGATCGACGCGATTTAGAATGGAGCGCCACGAATCGGTACAATCAAACTACGAATCCGCTATGGTCTGGTACGATTAAGTACGCTGCTACTCGAATCAGTACGATCTAACCATGGATCCGCTACGGTCTTGTACGGGTAAGTACGAACTAGAACGGTCCGCTACGAAGCAGTGGAAATTGCGACGGACTGGTACGGACAGGACGGAAAGAACTACGATTGAACATTGGACCCCCAGCATCTTGTATTGTCATACACAGATTTCCTCCCAAAAAGAGAACATGCAAGCGGCAGCAACAGCGCGTAACAGAAATAATGGAATCAGCAGTGTCTGGAGAAGAGTCTACCTCCTCCATCCTAAACCAAGATCGAGGTCGTCTTAAAAGCCAGTCTCTTATCCACCACCTCCTTTTTCTTCTCTGACCTAATAAAGTATGTAATGATTGATGTACAAATATAGATTATGCAAAGGAAAGTATGATGAATTTTGTATTTTATTATGTCGGCTATTAATTAAACAATTATTAAATCACGTAAAAGTAAGAGCAAGATTCATAAGGCATATGAGGCAGACACTTACCTGCAAATAAAAAAAATGTATTACTAGTATGATCAAATTCTAATATTTTCAAAATACGTAACCTTTAGCACAACGTTATACTGTTTATACGATATTGAATCATTATTACATCTGTGGATATTGTCAAGCAGCTCGACTACGGCCTCTGCATTTTGTGCAATATCCAAGTGTAACACATTTACCGCAAACGCAATTTGCTAGCGGTTCATGATTGTGAACTCAACAAATGCAAGCACGGTTGCTTTGTAATTTCAATGATACATTTCAGTAGAAATTTATTGTAGTGCACTGTACATGTCCGTACTGTTTCGTGCTGAAATGTAGTACATCGTACACGATCGTTCAAATTCCTGCCTATCCGTAGTACAACCTACTAGCTTTCCGTAGTATATCCGTGGAATAATCGTAGCTAATACGTAGCATAACTGTACCGCTCAGTAGTTCTTCGTATCAATCCGTAGAAGTCCTTGAAAATCTTTGGGCTTAAGAAAAAGTACGGACGACTACGGTGTCGTTACGAACTAGTACGGTTTAGTACGGACTGCTACGGATATGCTACGGTCGATAAATTCGTAGCAATTTTTTGAACATGTTCAAAATTTGTCAAGAGTCGCTTCGGACATCCAAAAACTTCTACGACTGATCACGGATCAAGTACGAAGAGCCACGGTCCAGTAAGGATAGCTACGAACTGTGCCGAAAAGTATTCGTAGCTCGTTCGTAGCTCTGATTCGTGACAGTGTGACCAAGGCATAAAGTTTATCTTAAATTTTGCTCTGGCATTAATATTGGTCTGAACTGATGACATATTATAATAATGGCTACTTTAAAAACTTGCTATGATGCATGTTGAAAACATTGGAACAAATTAACAGTTTTGCCCTGCTTGTCTATGGGCATTTTACATGCCTGCAAATGTTAACATTTACCATAATTCACAACAAAATAAATGTTTGAGGAACTGTCTATCATGATTTTCAGAAATTGTTGAATTAAGAAGTATTAAATTAAAGAAATTGAAAGTCAACACAAGTTTTTCACACCCAATACTTCAAAACTTAAATATGAAAATAATTAATAAATTCCAGAAATCTGGCATCGACAAGATCCTCCCCGATGCAAAGATTGACGAGTTCCTGTTTGAGCCATGTGGTTACTCCATAAACGGACTGCTGCCCCACGGTCAGTACTTCACCATTCATGTGACCCCGGAACCCAACTGCTCCTACGTGAGCTTTGAGAGCAATGTGCCCAAGGTAGATCAAGCCCAAATGCTCCTACGTGAGCTTTGAGAGCAATTGCCCAAGGTAGGTCAAGCCCAACAGATTTATTTATATATACTTCCCACAGAAGCTGTATAATAAGCATATGTATATAAGTTGTGTTGGTAATGAATTGAAGAGCGCTGTTACAACGTGAATTGTAATAACGATCTGCATTGTAATAAAATGTATAACATTATTACGATTGCGTGACAACCTGAGTTGTAATAACGCCCGAAAGTGTAATTAACCTATGACTTGGTTTAACATTGCATCTGATCGCATTTTCAAACACAGATTATTTCAAAATATAATTCATACATGTATATAAAATTTATATTAATAGGGCAATATGACCTATGCATGACTAAACAGCTGTTCTCATGCAACCTAAATTGTAATAAAGTTATTACATTATTGCAATTGCTTGACAACCTGAATTGTAATAACGTCCGAAAGTATAATAAACTTATTTCTTGGTTTAAAATTGCATCTGATCGCATTTTCAAACACAGATTATTGCAAAATATAATGCATACATGTATATAAAATTTTAATTTATAGGGCAATATGACCTATGAATGCCATAAAAGGAGTTCTTATACAAACTCAGTTGTAATAAAGTTATTACATTATTACAATTGCTTGACAACCTGAATTGCAATGACGACCTGAATTGTAATAAACTTTATTACATAATTACAATTGCTTAACAACCTGAATTGTAATAACGCCCGAAAGTGTAATAAACTTATAACTTGGTTTAACATTGCATCTGATCGCATTTTCAAACACAGATTATTGAAAAATATAACGCATACATGTATATAAAATGTAATACGACCTATGAATGACAAAAAAGGTGTTCTCATACAAACTCAATTGTAATAAAGTTATTACATTATTACTATCACTTGTCGCCCTGAATTTTGATAACACCCGCAAGTGTAATAAACTCATTTGTAAGTTTAAAATTTTATCTGAACGTTTTTTTCGAATACAAATGATTGCATAATATAATGCATACGTGTATATAAAAATACATCTTAAAGGGAGATTATACGATTGTGATATGTTTTAAATTGTAATATATTGATAAAAATGTGTTACACTAACACAAAATAGGCAAGAAAAATTACACGTTGAAGACGAATTGCATAAAATGTAGCAAAGACATATTTTCGCCCCGAGTCGGGGCTTGTGACGAATATTTTTCGTACATATTTTCCTACAATAACCGAAGCATTCGTCGTTGTATTATCCCAACGCTTTTCGGAAAAAAGTGGGGATTATGTGGTTATCTCCGCCGTCCATCCGTACGTCCGTCCGTCCGTCCTGGCAACTATATCCTCTTACACTATTAGCACTAAGACCTTGAAACTTACAAACATGGTAGCTATGAGCATATGTGCGACGGTGACGGCGACGGAATTTTGATCTGACACCTGGGTCAAAAGTTATGGGGGTTGGGGTGGGGCCGGGTCAGAGATTTTCCTTCGACCGCGATTCGAAAAAGGCTCATAACTACTGTGTCCCTTCAGATATTGCTTTCATATTTGGTATGCATGTGTATCCAGACAACCCATTTACATGCGCATACAATTTTTTACCACTGTGACCTTGACCTTGAACTTAAGGTCGGCGTTCAGGTTTCGAATTCTGCGACCGCGATTCGAAAAAAGGCTTATAACTACCTTGTCCCTTCCGATATTGCTTTCATAATTGGTATGCATGTGTATCTTGACTACACCTTTCTATGTGCATAAAATTAATGACCCATGTTACCTTGACATTTAACTTGAGGTCAGCGTTCGGGTTTCAAAATTTGCGACCGCGATTTGAAAAAGGCGTATACCTACTGTGTCCCTTCAGATATTGCTTTCATATTCGGAACGCATGTGTAAGACATTTCCATGCGCATAAAATATTTTACCCTGTGACCTTGATCTTAAAGCGAGATTTTACGATTTTTATATGTGTTGAATTGTAATATATTGATACAAATATGTTTTAATAACACACACTATGCAAGAAAAATGATACATTTAAGACGAATTTCATAAAATGCAGCAAATACAAATTAGCGCCCCGAGCCGATTGTGACGAAGATAATTCGTACATATTTTCCTACAATAACCGATGCATTCGTCTTTTTAGTAAGTGTTCGTGTGTCGTATGAATCGATATAGCTGCAGGAATTTCAAATGAACCGTTAAACTCAATTTAGATTCACATCGTACATGCTTGATATACATGCTGGCGAATTCGACTGTACAGACGTTTTCGATTTCAGAATTAAATATCTGGCTTATTTAGCATTTTTCGACACATGTTCTTCTTAACTTTTATTTTAGTTCATATTGAAATATATGTATAATAAGTTTTTTTACACATTTTATATTAATTAATAAATATTTGACAAGATCGTATATACCCGCTTTAAACTGAGGGTCCGCATTTAGATTTTGAATTCTATTATTAGTATGTGGTTATCTCGGCCGTTTGTTCGTCCGTCCGTCCTGGCAACTTTCTCCTCCTACAGTAAAAGCACTAGAGCCTTAAAACTGACACACATGGTAGCTTAAAGCACATGTGCGACAGTGCACTATTTGGAATTTCGATCGGACCCCTGGGTCAAAAGTTATGGGGGTTGGGGTGGGACCGGGTCAGAGATTTGCACACATTTTGTTAGGTTATTTTACATAAACTTTTTCATTTCTACACCGATTTACTTCAAATTGATACTGAACATCTCTTATGAAAAAACGGTCAAGATCAACTATGCATGGCCCCATTACCAACACTGGGGCGCCCCTGGGTCAAACATGCGGCGTGGGGATATGAGTCGTTAGGATCGGAGTTAGTGTTCGTGTGTCGTATGAATAGATATCGTTGCAGGAAATTATAATGATCCGTAAAACTAAATTTAGATTCACAACGTACATGCATGATATACATGCTGGCGAATTCGACTGTACATACATTTTCGATTTCAGAATTAAATATCTGGCTTATTCCGCATTTTTGCGTCACATGTTATTTTTACTTTTACTTTAATTTATATTGAAATATATGTATAATAAGTTGTTTACACATTTTATATAAATGCATAATTTTTTGACAAAATCGTATAATCTCCCTTTACTAATAAAGTATTTGACCTATTAATGACAAAAGTTGTTTTATAAAACCTGAGTTGTGACAATGAAATGTAATATGGTCACGAAATGTCATGATATTTTTCTTGGTATGAAATTGTATATCATCAAATTCTGCTAATAAATTCCTGGGGAACATAATGGATAACTTTAAATGAAAAAGTTTTCTACGACTGATAAATGACGAACACAGATTTTGTGATACAATATCTATACATTATAAATATATATATATATATTTATATAACTTAAATAGATTGACCGATGAAATATTATCCGACATGCCGTGATTTTACCTGCATTGTAATACATTTCATTACTTTATTACTATCGCATGTCGCCCTGAATTGTTATACCGCCTGACAGTGTAGACAGTGTAATCAACTTATTTCCTCGTTTAAATCGTATCTTATCGAATTTTTTACACAAATTCTTGCGATCTGAAATGTAATAGTCTTTCTTTAATTATTAAAATCGCGTGTCGCCCTTTAAGTGCCCTGGGGGCCGTTTCATCAATCATCGTACGATAAATTTAAAATATTGATACAAATTTCAAAGAAACGTTATTTTTTTAGACAGAAGCATATTATTACTTATTTTCAGCCAAATAATTTATTTCATCATTGTCTTACCCATGGCTTATATCTTTCGGAGCTATTTATCAACAGCTTAATTTTTTTTTTAAATTTAAGTCGTAAATTAAGTCGTACGATGATTTATGAAATTGAACATTATCGAATTCTAAACAAATACCTTTGCGAAGTACAATGTAAAAATATATATAAATAAGATAATGTGACCGATACAAAATTAATACACATGATGTTTAACAACCTGGTTTGTATGAACGTATTTAATTATTACATTCACTCCCCCCTCCCACCCCCTAAAGTGTAATAACGCCCTGAAATGTAATAAACTTGTTTGTTGATTTCAATTGTATATCAAATAAAATGTATATTTGAAAAATAAGGTAGTAAGATCGCTGACAAACTAAGGTTATGTGATACATCTGAATGGTAAAACATGCACTTAATGGCAATATTGCAATTCCATTGTCGCTCTGAAGTGTGATCACGTCATGAAAAGAAATAAACTTGTTGGGTTTGGAATTGTAAATCATCGATTTTCTTAACTAAAATTCTTGCGAAATGAAACGCCCTGAAATTTTATAAATGTTACATTGCTTTAACTCGCATATAACCTTAAAGTATTGTGAAATTTAAATGTATTGTCACTCTTATTTGATAATCATTGATAATTGAAATTATTTACTATATGAAGTTTGACTCATTAATACACATTTATGATAGTGTGATTTCAGATCTTATCGTTCTTGTCCTGCCCGATCGCTTGTACTTGATTGGCAAAATTGGTGGCACAGTGTGAACCTTACTCTGGTACCGTCCCGACGCCCAAACCGAGGATGCCTCGTTTTTCTTATAGACTATTTTATACTTTGTAAACGAAAATATACGATATAAATATAAAATATATATTGTCTTAATAATGTATGTCTTTACCATGTATAATTTATGTCTTTTAAAGTAGCGAACATTGAAATCGGCGATCGCCCATCGACATTAAACTTAATTGTACTATGAATATCGATGGCCAAGCTCGCTCATCGACATTCAGATGATGCAATGTCTTTGAAAAACGAAAGGCGAGCTCGCTCTTCGACATTCGTGTCTTTTAAAGAAAGGAACGTCGAGATGGCGATTGCCTATCAACATTCAACTAGTACTACGAATATCGATGACCCTTCTCGCCCATGGACATTCAGATTATGTAATGACTAAGAAAAATGGCTTTGCTCATCGTTTTTTAAAGTCATTATATACTACTCAAAATGTGCTAAGGATCACTTTTTATTTTCACATTATCTTCAATTTACTTTAATTTAAACTGTTATTTTGAAGGTTTTGATAATAGAATGTGTGTTTTTGATTTTATTTTTAGGCATTGATTTATCATTGATGCGTGACGCTGGCTGAATCTAGCTATGGGTGAACTTCAAATTACACATACTATAAAAAGGGTGTACGGTACAAATGCCAGAGGTAAAAAAGCCATAGGTAAAAATGCCAGAGGTAAAAATGACAGAGGTAAAGTGGTCACGACACTTTCCTTTTTCATGACATTTTTCTTTTAAATGAAGTCTCTTCTAAGCAAAAATCCAATTTAGGCGGTAAGTGTCGTCCCTTATTAGCCTATGCGGACTGCACAGGCGAATCTAGGACGACACTTAATGCACATGCATTATGCCCAGTTTTCTCAGAACGCGACTCATGTTATAACTTTATTACAATTGAGTTTGTATGAGATCACCTTTTGTGTCATTCATAGGTCGTATTACCTTATGCAGATACATTTTTATATACATGTATGAACTATATTGTGCAATAATAGAGTTTCAAAGTTTATTGTCTAATCCATGACATGTACAAAAAATACATAAAATAACACAATTTACAAACATGCATGGCCAATCTTATAGATTTGTAATAGACATTTTAAGTGTGTAATATTACGATTAAAACTATTGCCTTTTTTACAAGTACATGTTTCATTGACATACATCATAAAAACCAGATTGACCCTGTTAACCTTTTGTTAAACAACTGAAATGAAATATTGAAGTTGATAAAACACTGGTGATTGTAAAACAGGGCACTAATGCGCAACGTGAAAAATGATGTAAAAGAGTGTATTTGATAATGCGATAAGATGCAATTTTAAACCAAGAAATAAGTTTATTACACTTTCGGGCGTTATTACAAAACAGGTTGTCAAGCAATTGTAATAATGTAATAACTTTATTACAATTTAGTTTGTATGTGAACACCTTTTTTGTCATCCATAGGTCATATTTCCCTATTAAGTGTTTGGAAATGCGATCAGATGCAATGTTAAACCAAGAAATGAGTTTATTACACGTTTGGGTGCTATCAAAATTCAGGGCGACAAGCGATTGTAATAATGTAAGAACTTTATTACAATTGAGTTTGTATGAAAACACCTTTTTTGGCATTCATATGTCGTATTATCTTATTAAGATACACTTTTATATACATGTATTCATAATATTTTGCAATAATCTGTGTTTGAAAATGCGATCAGATGCAATGTTAACCAAGAAATAAATGTAAAACACTTTCGGGTGTTATTACAATTCAGATTGTCAAGCAAGTGTAATAATGTAATATTTTTATTGCAATTGAGGTTGTATGAGAACACCTTTTTTGTCTTGTATAGGTCATATTGCCATGTTAATATAAATTTTAGATACATGTATGCACTATATTTAAGAAATAATCCACGGGTAACCGTTGGTTTTTGCGGTAATAACCAACGGTATGGAGTTCCGATGCGTAGGAATTAAACCACGAGGGCGTAGCCCGAGTGGTTTGATAACAAGCATCGGAACGACATACCGTTGGTTATTACCGCAATAATCAACGGTTACCCGTGGATTATTTCGATTCTAACACGATTTCATTAATAAGTTATCCGCGATTTAAAGGTTATTAATGAGAATTATATTAACCGAACTTCCTCCACTTTTCCGCGAAAACGTGACGTCACCACAACAATTACAATCAAATGACGTCGTCTTCATTAATAAAATGTGCGCGGAAAATCAAAGTGACGTCATTTTAAACAACCGTTGGTATATCGGGGTAATAACCAACAGTAGCTTTTCTTCTTTGTATATAGAAAACAAGTCACGTGTCGTGGTAGAATTTGCAATAATCTGTGTTTGAAAATGCGATCAAATGCAATTTTAAACCAAGTTATAAGTTTATTACACTTTCGCGTGTTATTACAATTCAAGTTGTCACGCAATTGTAATAATGTAAAAACTTTATTACAATTGAGGTTGTATGAGACCACCTTTTTTGTCATTCATAGGTCATATTGCCGTATAAATATAAATTGTATATACACGTATGCATTATATTTTTCAATAATTTGTGTTTGAAAATGCAATCAGATGCAATTTTAAACCAAGTAATAAATTAATTACACTTTCGGGCGTTATTACAATTCAGGTTGTCACGCAATTGTAATAATGCAATAACGTTTATTACAATTCAGGTCGTTAATACAATTCAGGTTGTAACAGAGCGCAACTAGAACTACGAAGCAGTAATAACGAGTAATATATATGGCGTGTTCCCGTGTCGTGTTATTGTTTATTTACTCAGATTGAATACATTATAAACGGCTTACTGTCTTTTTGATGAAATTATGTGATTGCAAATCTTCCATACGACAATGTCATCATATGCTAATTTAGTATTGGGGATGAAATTGTAATAGATTTATATGATGTAATAAACAATATGCTGATTATATAAGGAACTTCAGAAATTGTTTTCCAACGATTCAATTAAGGTTGTTAAATTGCATGAGTAAGCACTGTGAAACTCGTGTACAATACAACTGATGACCGTTAATTTATACCGAACTGTTGCTACGCATTTCCGAGAGGATGGGAAATTAGATATCTGAGCTGAGAAATAGGTTTAGTTGGCATCTGACCACTTGTGGCGTTTAGACGCATGTTCAAGTTATATTTCAATTACGAACTAAAAATGTGATTCGAGTGTAAAACAAGTTGTTGTTTTTATATTTCAAATAGTTTACAAGTACTAATTGGAAAATATTTATTAAGCCCGTGTCAGAGGTACATAGTTAACTTATGTATACGTGCCAATATTTGGACTTAACAACATGAAATTAATGCATTTTTAAATGACTTCCACCTTAAATGTTCATATTTAAATACAATGAGTGATGCAATATGCAGCTAGAACTTAGGTTTTAATTACAAAATATGTTGTCGCAATATGAATTCCATGCTTACAGATTATTTACTGTGATTTTATAGTCCGAGTAAATACGTCAAATTAATCACTGAACATTGTTCTCTTTCCGCACTCCAGAATATGGCTACATCTCCAAAGTACGTGCAGATGCAAGTGGTGCTCTTTCTCCTGTGTGCCATCCTCATAAGGGCCCAACCTTTGGATTACTTTATCAAAAGTGTTCATCGGTACGATTCCCCTAAGTGTTAATCGAGACAAGAATGTGGGCTGGAACGTACCTTCCCGGACAAAAATTGCCATTGTGATGCAATGTGTCAAGTGATGGGGGATTGTTGCAAACAGATTAACCATAATTTTTCTGCTGAAAATATTGCTCTATTCCACGACCTGAACGGTTTTCATGTGAACGGATTGGTGGGATGATTGAATTCGCAAACACATATGGGGTTTTATAAGTCACAAAATGTCCAGATATATGGGCCGACCAGGAAATAAGAAAATTATGTGAAGAAACCAACCATTTTACAGATGATTTGAATTGTAAAATTCCTGTCAGTGACCGAACAGAATTTCAAGTGATGTACAGGAATATGTACTGCGCATTTTGCAACGAGGAATACAACTTTTTGTATTGGAAAGCCCAATATGAATGCAAAGAACCTTTAGATGTTCGAGCTATACCTGGTAATCCGCTCTGTCGTTTGTCATTTTCGCAACCGGAGCAAAACGTCAAATACCGTCTGTGCCTTATGACTCAACCACTATCGAGATGTCCAGAGGGATCAAATAGTTCTCTGGTTGAAATGTGTGCACAAAACCCCTATTATGTCGTCTATAATGATGCAAGGGCCACACAGACATATCGGAATGAGTATTGTGCACAATGTAACGGCATACAGGTAGATAACATTGACTGTGAAAAGCTTGAAGTTCAATCAGATAAAATTATAACTGTATACAGTTGGTTGATATAAATAACAATGAAATATCTGACACGACTCAAGTTTGTACTAATACATTAAAATGCGAGGATAATACTATATTCGACATAGTGTATGGAATGTGTTGAACGATAGTCTGTCCGCACGGAAGATTTCCAATGCAGGGACGATGCATTATCCGCTCTAAAAATGACAGCGATTCCTTAAATGCGGGGATTCATGAGATTACATCTGGAATTGACATGAACTGTACGTTAGTGCAACTAGACAAGAAAACATACATACATACACACGATTCACGATTGTTTATTATACCAATCGGAAGAACACTCAATCACACTGAATATTTACAGAATGGCTCAGAAGTGTTTATATGCTAACATCTGCTACCGGTCTGTTCAGTTGATTGTAGCGTGCCCGAAGTTAAAATGATTTCAGGAGAAATCGAGGGGTACATTTCTTTGATAGGAGTCATCATTTCGACAGCAGCGTTATTTCTGACATTTATTGTATATGTATCATGTCCCCAATTACTGAACACACCTGGACAGATCATGTTATGTCTCGTTCTTTCATTGCTATTTGCGCAGATAACTTTTATTATTGCATCGAAAATGAACCCTGTGCCATTTATGTGTACGGCCATTGCGGTGTTAATCCATTATTTCTTTTTAGCAGCATTCGGCTGGATGAATGTTATAGCTTTCGACCTCTGGAAGACATTTTCTAAAAGCTATGTTACATCCGGGTCTGTAGATAAAGCAGGCAAGCGGTTTTGTTTATATAGCATTTACGCTTGGGGTATACCCATGATTTTAATTGGAATCGCTTTGATTATTGATCAAGCTGATTTTGATATTAACTCGGATTTTAAACCAAGATACGGCAAAGGCGTATGCTGGTTTAATTCTCGAGTGAGTTTGATTGTGTTTTTTGCTGGGCCACTTGCAGTTTTCAAACTAGTTGATATTGTATCGTTTGTGTTCACAGCCATTCATATTTCACGTGCAACCAGACAGGGTGCCAGAGCAAGGACTAAGAAAAATGCATGTTCTCTACTGATTAATCTGAAACTGTCCATAGTGATGGGTCTCACATGGGTTTTCGCATTTCTGGCCAATATCAGCAACAATTCAGTAATGTGGTATCTCTTTATCTTGTTCAATACCCTGCAAGGCTTGTTTATTGCAATTAGTTTCCTGTGCACCACAAAGGTCAGAAGCTTTGTGCACGAGAAATTTGAGGTGATATCAAGTGCGTTGTCAAGTAAACGAGAATCTTCGGGAACTCAACTTACGTAGCTCGCAAAGTCGTCAGAATAGTAAACATACGTTATATGCGCCTTTTAGCAATAGTTTAGTTTGATTCTAATAAAATAGCGGGAAGTGAAGTATGATTATCGACTAAATTTTAATACTTCTTTTAGATTGATTCTAATTTAATAGCGGGTACTGCAATATGGTTATTGACTAAATATTGATGTACGCACTCAGTAACATATCCTCTGCCCGTTGTAAAAAGTTCTCCAAAGTATTTGACTCAATTGTGTCCTTTTTATTATTATATTGATATTTGGGATTTAGATCATAATATTTGATAAACACATATATGCATACAAACAATTCTTGACAGTCGAGCAAAAAGCTTGTCATGATGCAGGTTTTGGCGACATCGGTCCATTCTATTTAACTTAACTAGCACCTAGGCGTGCTATTAAATATTGGTTACGATGAGTTAAAACAGGCAGTACTCGGTACAAACGAGATTGTTATGAAATGGTTGTATAGACTGATAGTACTGAACAGACAAATTGGGCGATATGGTCAAGGGATCACTATTTTTTAATGTTTTTGGGTATATTTGTGCAAAAACAAAATGTTGCAGGCCCGTAGCCAGAGTTTTGAAAAGGGGGGTGCGAATTTTCCCATCAACGAATGTTACATAACATATTGTTATGTTCCCCTCCTAAAATCGGGTGTTTGAAGGTCCTTCCCACTAGAAACATCTTGAAAATGAAACGTAAAACACTGCATTCTGGTGTCTTTTTATCTGTATTTAGAGACATAAGTTATAGAGCATTTTTATATGAAATATTCCTTTCATTGACCATACTTAGTGACTAATCGACATGTATATGATATAACATATATGTATTTCCCATTACTGTTTTTCATTTTCCACCTTTTTCGTCTTTATTATCGACCAGTCATGGAGATACATTATATTATACGGCGTTTAACCCGACACTAGTATGCGCGCACATTCTTTGTTTACATATGCAACAATACATTTATAGAAAGTAAAATCCACAATAAGAACATTTTTTATCTGATTTAGGGGAAAGGGCCTTGCCTTTTTTTGAGGGAAGAAAATCGCGCGAAACGCCGGATTTTGGGGAAAAAATCGTGCAAAACGCCGGATTTTGGGGAAAATAAGGAAAGTCTTAAATAATCAATTTAACATATTTTGCTGTTTTTAAAACAAATTCAAGGCAGCAGATAATTTTAATTATGCAATATTTTTCTATTTTTCTATTTTCTTTACTGGATCAGGTTAACTTATATATTTAAAGGTTTAAAAAAAAATATTTTTTTTTTTGGGGGGGAGGGGTGAAATCTAGGGGAAAATTAATCAGCTGAGAGGAAAAAATCCGAGGGGAATAGGCCGTTTTTTCGGCGGGTCACAAAAAAGGAAAATTAACTAAAGAACAATGTAAAATATCATTATTTATTGGAATCTTGATAAAATTAGTGTATTTTACCATTCAAAAAGTGTACCATTCATAAGTCAAGCAAATTAAAAGGAAATATTGGACTTTTTTCAAAACAATTGTCTGCTTCTATGGATAGTACCAGAGGCCTAGCATTGCTCTAAACGTGTTAATAGTGTATTGTACAACAAACACTGTTTAACAAAACAGGGTCATCTTTAATTTGCATCAATACCAGGGTGCAGGATCACGTGACTTTGTTAATGGAAGTAAACACACCGGTAAGTGCTACTTTTTATAAATAACTTTGTAAAACAATTTTTCTTAAGACTTTCAACTAGTGCATTAAAGATAGATTTTTAAGCTGCGTATGTCAATGTGAAATACATCAGAATTACTTTATATTATAAGCATGTGTTCTTTTTCAAATTTTGTATTTATACTGCACAAATATCCTTCACGCAAATTGAATTTTTGTCACCGATTTCAGACGTATTCTCAAGGATCGGCACAAACAGCAAGAAAAGAGGTCTTTTATTCTCTAGATATTGTTGCAAATGTAGTACAATAACGTGCCATATTTGTAAAAATAAAGTTCTGAACGGTGTGTTTACATTCTGTCCAGCCCGTGTGAAAATACCTGAAAACCAAACTGATTCTGCACCCTGAATACTAAACAGAAACAAAATGGTATAACTGGTTACTTTTACTTTTGTCAACTATTATAAACAAAATAGTTATCTGTTTTCTAAACGAATTTCAGAAACATATACAACTTAAGGCTTCATAAAGACCCTATATCCGCAAACTACTGGCCCTTTGGTCTCAAAGTCCTTAACAGTGTATACCAGGACATTGAAAAAAGGACGTATTTGCCCATTATGCTCAAGAGCCGTCACAATTAATGAGCAATAAACATTAACGTCCACCTGATCAAATGTTATAACGGTTTATATTCATTATAACAGCATATATCTTCTCACATGTTGCTGTCAAAACTTCAACTTAAAGTTCACATTTTTTACTTGTCAAAAAACATTGGGTGCGAAAGCATCCAACAAACCCCACTGGCTACGGGTATGTGTTGACAACTCAAGCTATTACAGTATTGAAAGAAAATTAAGAAAATGCGTGTACTGTTAAACACTTGTGTCAAACACAATGATTTAAATACTCGTATTTCATTGAAACATCCAGCTGTAGTGAAAAATGTAGCTTATAATCTATAAGGTGCATTCAAAGAGAGATACGAATTATTAAATCTATTTTCGTGAATTTGTTACTTAGTTGTTTAGTTGACATTGATTCAAATACGCTGTAACTGTTCCCTGATAGTAGTTTCTATAATTCATAAATGTGATTATATTCTTCAAGATAAAATAAATAGTGTATATGATGACTCTGACTACTGCCCCGATAACACCTCATTTAGGGCCTCAGTGAACAGTTTACTTAATAGTCATGGCGTTAGATTACTTGATTTATGCAAATCTACTAGTTTACGTATTGTTAATAGTAGAATTGGAAATAGCTGTAAGCAAACTTTTTATTCTAATAACAGTACGTCTGTAATTGACTATTTGTTGACAAAGGAATGAAGCTTTTCAAATATATCGGACTTTACCGTGCATGATTTTAACGAGTTTAACGGCCCGTTAAATTTATCATTGTTATGTAAAAATGTCTGGGCAGAGTATCTGTCTTACACCGATGTCAAGTATAAATGGAACGATGCGTTACGAGGGCAATTTCGTTCAGGGATTATTTCCATGCTACCTGTATTTAATAATATTGTACAAAATATAGATATCTCATGTAGATCGTCAATTAATGATATGTTGAATAGTTTTACTGAAACCATTCGCAATATTGCAGACCCGTTATTTTCTAAATCATGTTGTTTTAAAACAAACCCTAGTTTCAATGTAGATAGCTGTATAAAGCATGCAGAATGGTTTGATAACGAGTGCGATGTTGCACGAAATCTTTACTACGCCGCTTGAAGTACTTTTATTTCGAGTAAACCTGATACACACAGAGAACATTTATTTACAAGTAAAATATTTTATAAGGACTTAATTCGCAAGAAGAAGCTTGTAGTTATAGGAAGAAAATGATTGCTATTGAAAACTTAAGAAATCACAAATCAAGGGACTTTTGGCGATTTTTCAAATCCAAAAATAGCGTCATTAAAAATCGATTATCATTAGAAGAATTTACAAAGTAACATTGCGTCTGATTTGTCTAATACTGATGCTGAAGATTTCTGTTTCAATTATGATTTTAATTTGGAAAATTCTGCATTTCCAGAACTTGACGCACCCATATCTGTAGAAGAAGTTTACAATGCAATACAACATTAAATACGAAATAAATCATGTGGTAGCGATTGTATTTTGAACGAATATTTTATTGAATGCAGTGATATTTTGTCTTCACATTTATGTGACGTGTTTAACGGTATTTTTGTATCGGGCTTTTTTCCCGATAGTTGGACAGAGGGTGTTATAATCCCTTTGCATAAAAAAGGTGTTGTTAACGATGTTAATAACTATAGAGGGATTACTTTAGTTAGTTGCTTTTCAAAAATATTTACCACGATTTTAAACAAGCGAATTGAAACTTTTTGCAATAAAAACAATATTATTTCGGATGCCCAATTCGGATTTAAGAAAGGTTGTAGATGCTAAATATGCATTGATGTTTATTGTGCAAAATTAGTTAAATTAAAATAAACGTTTGTATGTTATTTACGTCGATATGTTAAAATGTTTGATGGTATATACCGTAATGCATTATGGTTGAAAAATTTTAAGTCTGGTATAAAAGGTAAATTGCTCAGAATAGTGAAAGATATGTATGCAAATGTTAAGTCACGTGTTAAATCGTGCTAATCTTATTCAGATTATTTTAGTTATGCGGTTTGACTGAGGCAAGGGGAGGTAATGTCGCCGATTTTATTTTCGCTATTTGTTGAAGAACTTGAACTTTACTTACAAGATAATATTAACTCTGGTTTGAATATAGATGATATTGTTTTGATGCTATTATTATTTGCAGACATGGCTATTTAGGCAAGTCAGCTGCTGAAGTTCAATCACATCTAGATAACTTATATTTATATTGTAATTCTTGGGGGCTTAATGTAAACACTGCAAAAACAAAAATAATTGTATTTCGGAAGAGGGGGGGTTACTAAAAGACAACACAAAATGGAAATACAATGGAACTGATATTGGTAAAGCCCTTAAGGCTATGAATACATTATTGTTTAAATGCAATAACATTGACATAAAACCAAAAAGACTTTGTCAGTTGTTTGACTCATTTGTGGGTTGTATATTGAATTATGCTTCAGAAGTTTGGGGTTTCACAAAGTCTGATGATATTGAACGTATACATTTACAATTTTGTAAACGATTGTTACAGGTTAAAATAAATACATGTAATGTTGCTGTTTATGGTGAGTTAGGTAGATATCCATTGTATGTAAACAGGTATGATACAATTCTGAAGTATTGGTTTAAAATACTAAAAAATGAAAATATTATAATACAGATTGTCTACAACAAGCTTTAGCTATTTGTAATAAAGGTAATAAAAATTGGGTTTCAATTTTTTTGAACATGTTAAATAATTATGGATTCGGTTATGTATTTGAAAATCCAAACGTTTAGGGAGACTACTTCTCAACAAAGGCTGTTTGTAAAACACGCATGCCCCCCAAATGGACTGTCAGTTGTAGTGGCAGCCATTGTGTGAATACGTTAGAAACCATTTAAGTGCTTCAGGTCACTGTGACCTTGACCTTTGACCTAGTGACCTGAAAATAAATAGGGGTCATCTGCCATTCATGATCAATGTACCTATGAAGTTTCATGATCCTAGGCCTAACATTGTTGAGTTATCATCCAGAAAGCATTTCATTGTTTTGAGTAAAAGTGACCTTGACCTTTGACCTAGTGACTTGAAAATCAATAGGGGTTATTGAGTTATCATCCGGAAACCATTTTACTGTTTCGAGACACTGTGACCCTGACCTTTGATCAAGTGACCAGACAATCAATAGGGGTCATCTGCCAGTCATAATCGATGTACCTATGAAGTTTCATGATACTAGGCCTAAGCGTTCTTGAGTTATCAACCGTAAACCATTTTACTGTTTCGAGTCACTGTGATCTTGACATTTAACCTAGTGACCTAGTTCAAGGCATGATCAATGTACCTATGAAGTTTCATTATCCTATGCCTAAGCGTTCTTGAGTTATCAGCCGGAAACCATTTTACTGTTTTGAGTCACTGTGACATTGAACTTTGACCTAGTAACCTGAAAATCAATAGGGGTCATCTGCCAGTCATGATCAATGTACCTATGAAGTTTCATGAAGTTTCATGATATTAGGCCAAAGCATTGTTGAGTTATCATCCGGAAACCATTTTACTTTTTTAAGTCACTGTGACCTTGACCTTTGACCTAGTGACCTGAAAATAAATATGGGTCATCTGCCAGTCATGATCAATGTACCTATGAAGTTTTATGATCCTAGGCCTAAGCATTGTCGAGTTATCATCCGGAAACCATTTTACTGTTTCGAGTCACTGTGACCTTGACCGTTGATCTAGTGACCTGAAAATCAATAGGGGTCATCTGCCAGTCTTGACCAATGTACCTATGAAGTTTCATGATCCTAGGCCTAAGCGTTCTTGAGTTATTATCCGGAAACCATTTGGTGGACGGACCGACCGACGGACCAACATTTTCAAAACAGTATACCCCCTCTTCTTCGAAGGGGGGCATAAATATTCAAACAACTCATTCTATCATACAATACGCAAACATCTGACCCGACTTCATTATTAAGTAAAGCAAAATGAATTGTCATGTAGAAATTCATGTTTTATTAGAATAAACTATATTTACTCGGAAAACAGTATTGACTTCAATTTAAATGGTACTTATATAAACTGTGATCAAGTTATCGCATTTTGTAATAAATTTACCTACTTACAGTACATATACGCATATCGCATATGTTGGTATACAGAAAAACTAATTATACAGAAGTTTGAGCAAGGAATAACTTTTGTATCATACCAAATCTTCCCTCGGTTGAGTTATTTCAAGCACATGCTTATTTCATGGATAAAAAGAGCTTAGTTTAAGTTAAGCAAAGTTTAATAATTACATTGCTTAATATGTTAACCCAGCGTCGGCGTTGAAACTTTACACCTGGTACCGTTTTGATAATATAAAAAATAAGCGTTTTTTAGAAGTGTGTACGAGTGTAAACTTGGTTTATAGCGGGTTCACAAAAGTAATCAAATTTGACTGAAAACAGAATGCAAAGAACGTCTAGTTCGGCTGGCCTTAAAGGGGCAGTCCAACAGATTTCACGTTTTTGTAAATTGACAAAATATAAAAAAAATTGTTTCAGATTCGCAAATTTTCGTTTTAGTTATGATATTTTTTAGGAAATAGTAATACTGACCATTTAGCATGCTCTTTAATATCTATTATATGCATCTTTTGATGATTTGAAAACCTGAAAATTAACAATCGTCGTGCGACGCGAAACGATTGAATAATTTGGAAAGTTCTGTTGTTGTCGTTTTATTTTGGGGTACTACGAGGGTTGCTTATATAGGTAACAAGAAATATCTTTTAAAAAGAAAAACGGCGTTGATTGTTGTTGGAGTTGGTGAGAGGTAAAGCGTTCCATGAATGAGATCAAATATAGCGAATGTCTTTTTCTGTGCAGTTCGGGATGTTACGCGGAGTTGTCGCGGCTTATTTACATTATTACATATTGCTGATCATAAATCTATAGATACAATACAGGAAACTAAAAGAAGAATGGAAGTAAAATTAAAACATATAAGTCAACCATCCACACGCGAATTATCCGGACATATTTAAAATAGTTATACGCGCGTTCTTCGAACAAACCTGTTTTAGTGGTTTGTCGGGCATTGCTATTTGATCCGATTATTAAATATGCATAAATATATGGATACAATACAGGAAACCAAAAGAAGAATGGAAGTGAAATTAAAACATATAAAACATATAAAACATATAAGTCAACCGTCCACACGCGAAGTATCCGGACATATTTAAAATAGTTATACGCGCGTTCTTCGAACAAACCTGTTTTAGTGGTTTGTCGGGCATTGCTATTTGATCCGATAATTAACAGTATCTAAAATTATCGCGCTCATGCTTAATTAATTGGTCAATATGGTGGAATAATTCTTGTTAAATTAATCAAAAATAATATTTATCATGGTATTTTTGAAAACACATTAAGAATATTTTATTTACATGCCGTAATTATATCGCCGAATATCTACTTTTAACATATGTCTTGTCTAAAGAAAATAGTTAACGCGATAGCGTCTTTATTATACAACGATTATTTTACTGGCCGAGAACTGACCCTGATACCTTGCGGGTTGGAATGCAATGCATTAAAGTGAGGTCACGCTTCCACTGCTGGTACGACGGCTTGTTTAAAACTTTATACTTTTACATGTTTAATGTTCAATTTCGAAAACAATTAAAATGGTTTGGCCAAAACGAATATCAGGATAGGGAAAAACGATAATTTTATGAACTTAAATATACTAGTACACAGACAGCAATATGGAAGTATTAAATTACTAAATATGAGAACATAGCCTTTAAGTACAAACGCTCTGGCGCTGACAATCCTCTGAATATAAAGGGGCATATACAAACTGTATTGATGTCAAGAGTTGGGTGTAAAACTGTTCTATCCATCAAGCCTTTTCATTCGAGATAAAATTGTTTCATGCTGAACACGAAGTAAAACAATGTTACATGCTTTACTTCAAAGACGCGGTCATGTTTCCAATGTTCTGGGGGATTATGCTCAAATCAGCCAATGGAATAAATGAAGTGTATTCATTCGTGTCTAGCCGCGGGAAATTTTATTTAAATTGTATTGGACACTTACAAATGTAAGGTAAGGTGAAAAGCTGGCTTAGACAGCTACGCCGAAAAATACATCCGCTCTAAGCATGAGCATGGATGGTCGAGTGGTCTAGGCGGGAGACTTTTACTCCAGGACTCAAGGGGTCAGTGGTTCGAGCCCTGTTGAGGGTTACTTTATTTCCTTTTTTTAAATTGTATTCTTGTTTTTTTTTTACTGGAGATGTTTAGTTTAAATGTTTAAATTTATCAATATAAAGCATTTAATGACAAGCTTCAATACATGCCAAATCTTTTGGACGGCCCCTTTAACTGATATATTATGTTTAAACTGTAATACCGATCTAAAAACGTTTTTACATTTTTTAAAACAAATTTTTATTTTAATGATGTTTTAAATTGGATGTTGTCGCACTGTGCCTTTATCCGCCACTGTCCTCAGTGAGCAACTACAATTATATGAATTTAAAGGACGTTTGTTCTTTATTGTGTATTAAGCGATACAGTAACTTTTATTAATAATCCCAACACACTTTCGTCTTATTCTGGTAATTGATTATATATTTACCAGTTTTCTCTATGATCACTTAAATATTGACAAGTGTAAACCACGCATAATACAGCACATTGGCATGTATGATACCCCACAATGTATCCTTGTAAATTTTAAATTTCAACAGCGTAAAGAGCAGACACTATTTTCCATATCGAACGCCTTTTATTAATTGACATTTCAATGTAAGAACTGCAAAAAAGCATGCTAGTGCAGGTTTTAAGGCCCGGTCACGCCAAAGTATCGGATGAGAAACGTACATAAAATCATTTTATTCGTTCGTGTCCGTCCTTATCCGTTTAATGTCAATTTCATATCCGGTGAATCCGCTCCTTGTTCGGCGATGTCCGGTGATATCCGTTCCGTTCCGTTGGGACGTTTTGAGCATGTTCAAAATTTTCCAAAGGATAAAACGGACAGAGACCTCCGTTGTGTGTGCAGTCTTCATACGTTAGTTTACTGTTTGTTCGGAACTCGTGCATTACATCTCCTGTACGTATCCGGTTTATGTCTGTTAATGTCCGGTTGTCCTGGTCCACCACCGGACAACTACCTGACTAATACCAGACTTGCAACGGATAAACCGCACCGTTCCGGACACCAAATACATGTTCAACATTTGATAACGGACAGCTAACGTATACAAAAGTGCGAGAAGTGTGGCGGAACAAATATGTTGACATACATTTAACCGTAATTAGCCTGTGGGTCGAAGTATTATCTCATTTTGGTACGCCTTGTGAGAAGGACATGTGCAATGGAGTGTCGTGCTCGCATTCAATTATAATGTCAAGTCACCCTCGTGCAGGCGCAGATTGGCCTTTTGGATGCTAATCTGGCCATGCATCGTCTTGCTCAAAAGAGAGCAAGGAGACGGAGGCAGCGCAGCGTTAATACTTCTCTGGTGACTGTTTTTAATACAGATTTAAAGGATTAAACTGACTACTACTACTGACGTAGGACAGAGGTGCAACCCATTATGCCTAGTGGACTCTCTCATCCTTCGAAATTGGATGAATTTATTTCCAAAATTAGGGATGTCTAGTATATTTATCATCATACGGCGTCTCATTTGTGTCTACGCTGTTTGCCAAGGCCTTTTTTCTAGAAGCTATGCATAAATGGGTTAATATGTTTTTCTTTACGACCCATGTATTTTAATGTTATGAAGGACAAACTCGCAAAATGTACACTGTCGTAATACACAATATGCTGATTTAATAAGGAACTGAAGACATGTTTTGCAACGATCCAATTTAGGTTGTTAAATTGCATGACTAAGCACTGTGCAACTCGCTTTCGTGAAATGCTAGATACCGTTACACGCAAATGATATTTGTACCAAAGTCCACCTGCGTGTACAATACAACTGATGCCCGTTAACTCTTTCAGTGATGGAACCGAATTTTGAAGGCCTTTGCAAACAGTTTTGATCCACGTGGCGTCTCATCAGGATCCAAACTGTTTGCTATTCTGATAGTATTCTTTGTAAAAAAAATGAAGAAAATGCTTATTTTAGAAATTCAGCAGAATATATTTTAGCAGACGACAAATTTCCCAACATGCAAATGGTCTATTTAATACCGAACAGTTGTTACGCATTTCCGATAGGATGGGAAATAAGATATCTGGCTGTGGTATATGAAGCGCTATTCAGTTGGCATACGACCACTTGTGGCGTTTAGGCGCATGTTCAAGTTAGATTTCAATTACGAATGAAAAATGTGATTCGAGTGTAAAACAAGTTGTTGTTTTTAAATTCCCAAGAGTTTACAAGTATTAATTGGAAAATATTTATTTAACCCATGTCAAAGGTACATAGTTATGTATACGTGCCAATATTTGGACTTAACAACATGAAATTAATGCATTTTGAACGGAATACCACCTTAAATGTTCATATTTCAATACAATAAGTGATGCAATATGCAGCTAGAACTTAGGTTTTAATTACAAAATATGTTGTCGCAATATGAATTCCATGCTTACAGGTTATTTATTGTGACTTTATCGTCCGAGTAAATACGTCAAATTAATCCCTGAACATTGTTCTCTTTCCGCATTCCAGAGTATGGCTACATCTCCGAAGTACGCGCAGATGCAAGTCATGCTCTTTCTCCTGTATGTCATCCCCGTAAGGGCCCAGTCTTCGGATTACGATCAAAATTACGATTCGGATCAAAAGTGTTCTTTGGTACGACTCCCCTGAGTGTTTATCGAGACAAGTATGTGGGCTGGAACTTACCTTCCCGGACAAAAGTTGCCATTGTGATGCAATGTGTCGTGCGATGGGGGATTGTTGCAGACACATTAACCATAATTTTTCAGCTGAAAACATTGTCTCTGTTCCACGACCTGCACTGTTTTCATGTGAACGAATTTCTGGGATGATTGAATCCGCAAAAACATATGGAGTTTTATTTGTCACAAAATGTCCAGATATATGGGCTGACCAGGAAATAAGAAAATTATGTGAAGAAAACAACCATTTTACAGACGATTTGAATTGTAAAATTCCTGTCAGTGACCAAACAGAATTTCAGGTGATGTACAGGAATATGTACTGCGCGTTTTGCAACGAGGAATACGACTTTTTGTATTGGAAAGCCCAATATGAATGCAAAGAACCTTTAGAAGTCCGAGCTATACCTGGTAATCCGCTCTGTCGTTTGTCATTTTCGCGACCGGAGCACCACGTCAAATACCGTCTGTGTCTTTTGACTCAACCACTATCGACATGTCCAGAGGAATCAAATAGGTCTCTGGTTGAAATGTGTGCACGAAAACCCTATTATGTCGTCTATGATGATGCATGGGCCACACAGACATATCGGAATGAGTATTGTGCACAATGTAATGGCATACAGGTCGATAACATTTACTGTGAAAAGGTTCAATCATATGAATATGAATACATGTACTTCGATCCTGATCCAAATCCTGTATACAGCTATCGTTTGTTGGTTGATATAAATAACAATAAAATATCTGACAATACTCAAGTTTTTACTAATACATCAAAATGCGAGGATAATGCTTTATTCGACGTAGTGTATGGAAAATGTAGAACGATAGTCTGTCCGCGCGGAAGATTGCCAATGCAGGGACGATGCATTATTCGCTCGAAAAATGACAGCGATGACATACATGCGGGGATTCGTGTGAATACATCTGGAATTGACATGAACTGTACGTTAGTTCAACTAGACAAGGAGGAATACACACATTCAAACGATTCACGATTGTTTATTATACCAATCGGTAGAACAATCACTCACACTGAATATTTACAGAATGACTCAGAAGTGTTTATATGCCAACATCTGCTACCGGTCTGTTCAGTTGATTGTAGCGTGCCCGAAGTTAAAATGATTTCAGGAGAAATCGAGGGGTACATTTCTTTGATAGGAGTCATCATTTCGACAGCAGCGTTATTTCTGACATTACTTGTATATATATCATGTCCCCGATTACTGAACACCCCTGGAAAGATCATGTTATGTCTCGTTCTTTCATTGTTATTTGCGCAGATAACTTTCATTATTGCATCGAAAATGAACTCTGTGTCATTTATGTGTACGGCCATTGCGGTGTTAATACATTATTTCTTCTTAGCAGCATTCGGCTGGATGAATGTTATAGCTTTCGACCTCTGGAAGACATTTTCTAAAAGCTTTGTTACATCCGGGTCTGTAGATAAAGCTGGCAAGCGTTTTCGTTTGTATAGCATTTACGCTTGGGGTATACCCATGATTTTACTTGGAATCGCTTTGATTATTGATCAAGCTGATTTGGATATTAACCCGGATTTTAAACCAAGATACGGCAAAGGCTTATGCTGGTTTAATTCTCGAGTGAGTTTAATTGTGTTTTTCGCTGGGCCACTTGCAGTTTTCAAATTATTTGATATTGTATCGTTTGTATTCACAGCTGTACATATTGCACGTGCAAACAGGCAGGGTGCCAGAGCAAGGACTAAGAAAAATGCATGTTCCCTACTGATTAATCTGAAACTGTCCATGGTGATGGGTCTCACATGGGTGTTCGCATTTCTGGCCAATATTAGCAACAATTCAGTAATGTGGTATCTCTTTATCTTGTTCAACACTCTGCAAGGCTTGTTTATTGCAATTAGTTTCCTGTGCACCAGAAAGGTTAGTAGGCTTGTGCACGAGAAGTTTGAGGTGATATCAAGTGCGTTGTCCAGTAAACAAAAATCCTCGGGAACTCAACTTACGTCGCTCGCAAAATCGTCAGAATAGTAAACATACGTTATATGCGCATTTTTGAAATAGTTTAGATTGATTCTAATTTAATAGCGGGTAGTGAAGTATGATCATCGACTCAATTGTAATACCTATTTTAGATTGATTCTAATTTAATAGCGGGTAGTGAAGTATGGTTATCGACTCAATTGTAATACCTATTTTAGATTGATTCTAATTTAATAGCGGGTAGTGAAGTAAGGTTATCGACTAAATTGTAATACGTTTTTTAGAATGATTCTAATATAATAGGGGGGAGTGAAGTAAGATTATCGACTAAATTTTATTACCTATTTTAGATTGATTCTAATTTAATACTGGGTAGTGAAGTATGGTTATCGACTTAATTGTAATACGTATTTTAGATTGATTCTAATTTAATATCGGGTAGTGAAGTATGGTTATCGACTAAATTGTAATACCTATTTTAGATTGATTCTAGTTTAATAGCGGGTAGTGAAGTATGGTTATCGACTAAATTTTAACAAATATTTGTTATTTCCCTTCATACTTGTATATTTTAATTTGTAGTATATATCTATGTAGAGTTAATAATTTATGGACCGCCTTTACAGCATGGCGCAATATGAATTATTGTTATTTAGTTACCCGATATTGTGTTTATAAAAGCTTCATAAAACTAAATTGGAGAAATATAGGAACAATTCAGTAAGTGTTTGCTTATTTTACCAATAAACAAAAACAAAAAATAGCAAAGTGTGGATACATATTTGAGAAGATGGTTTGCCTTTTTATGTGTTTCTCGATTTTTTAAAAATATGGTCAAATTATTGCACATGTTTACATTTAGAAGTTAAAGCATGTATATATTTGTATAAGATGAATGCTTTAAATGAGGTACGTGTATTAATCTATGTGCTATTACTATTTATGAAAAAGATATCAATTTAGTGGTTTATTTATTCCATTTTAGCTGAATACGTAATTTTTGGATGTGTATTTGCAATATATTTATTGCTTTTTCAATGTGTATTTCATTTAAGCATTTAGTGTTACATAAACAGTATTTATATTAGTGTGAATTTAAGTATGTGTAAAGTATTTAACAATTCTTATTGTGTCTTAAAAGCGTTAATACTCATGATCTACGTACGTTTAAATCATTACGTCAAGAATTTGAAAGTAAATTTCTTAAAAACGAAAACGTTACGTTAGCCACAGCTGTCATGAACACATTCTATTAAGAGTAATTTTTTATGCATTTTGATATACAGAGTCATTAGACGAGTGCGAAATAGCTGATGAAAGATTGATTTATTGTGTGTTTTGTTATTTGGCATGTGTTTTATTATTTGCTATATTGTTTCAATCATATTATATTTGATATAAACACATTGAACATCAAGTACATTACTTAAAATCTAGCATCTTGCAAGTTCTTGGTCTCATTGAATTAAAATCTAAAATAAAACCCGCGTAAAGATGTTGTTCACAAGCAAATGTATTTTGTTAAGGGAAATTGGAATTTCGACAAAACAATCAGTGAAGTCTTATGAAAATTAATATCGACCAAAGGCAGATGATACTTGTAAAATATATGCCCATTGACGACGAATACCGTGACGGCTTGAGGCGATACTGAAACAGCATATTAGATGATTTTACATAACACGTCAGCAAGTACAAGAGCTCAATAAAAATTTATATAAGCTATTTACATGCGGGAAACATATTTAAGCACCTAAACAGCAAATCAATATCAGTCATTATATTAAAATGCCTCGTAAATTAATTGGTCATGGTCCTATGAATTAGGTTCGTATGGGTGATATACCCACCGCCGATTAGTCCACCATACAACCAAACCAGCGCCGATTAGGATTGCGGTCAAGGTCCATCACATTCCGATGTTAATATAAACTGAATTTCTTGGAATATTAAAGGGTTACCGAATAACATTTCATATGTCTTAATTTAACGTATAAACCATGTCAGTAAAAGGCTACACGAAACTTTGGAAACTGACTAAGGTGATTAATTTCATAGATTCTCTAGATGACTTTTGTCCAGTATATGAGTGGAAACAATCAACTGCTACTTATTGGCGATGTTAATACTCGTTGTGGTGAAACGGGTGAAATATTATTAAGTCTGATAGTATTTAAGACTTAGGCGACCTATTAAATGCTGATATCGATAAAGAACGCAAATTGCTTGACACAGTAATAAATAAAGCTAGACAAAATTTACCGACATCTTATTAGGCGAGCTTTATGTTTTTACTTTTATATGGCCAGTTCGGCTGCGAAGCATATGCAGAAGAATTAACCTGTGTGAATTAAAACTACTGTACCTAATGTGTTATATTGGTCTTCAAATACTTACTAGTCTGATTGGAGAGCTCAGTGATTTAACTGAAACAGAAAGTTGTATTTATATATCTAAATGTTGACATCAACAATTTCAGTGATGTGAACATAAAATTAGAAGAAAACAATGCGAAATAATGTTTATGCAAAAGTAGACATGTTATACAATAACAATTATCAATTGGTTCGTGTGTGCACAATATGGAAAATATAGTGTTAGTGTTATTGTTAAGTGTAAAAGAGTTATTGTTTACTTGATGTAAGCATTCAATAATATATCGTCTGTCAGTTGTAAAAAGTTCTCCAAAGTCTTTGACTCAATTGTGTCCTTTTTATTATTATATTGATATTTGGGATTTAGATCATATAATTTGATATCACACATATATGCATACAAACGATTCTTGACAGTCGAGCAAAAAGCTTGTCACGATGCAGGTTTTGGCGACATCGGTCCGTTCTATTTAACTTAACTAGCTGCTAGGCGCGCAATTAAATATTGGTTACGATTAATTAAAACAGGTCATACTCGGTACATACGAGAGTGCTATGAAATGGTTGTATAGAATGATAGTACTGAACAGACAAATTGGGCTATATGGTCAATGGGTCACTATATTCTCATGTGTTTGGTTATATTTGTGCAAAAACAAAATGTTGACAACTCAAGCTATTACAGTATTCAAAGAAAATTAAGAACATGTGTGTACTGTTAAACACTTGTGTTAAACACAATGATCTAATTACTCTTATTTCATTGAAACATCCAACTGTAGTGAAATTTGTAGCTTATTATCTGTAAGGTGCATTCAAAGAGAGAGACGAATTCTTAAATCTATTTTCGTGAATTTGTTACTTAGTCGCTTAGCTGACATTGATTCAAATACATGTACGCTGTAACTGTTCCCTGAGTAGTTTCTACATGCATATCTTTTTAGGCGCACATGAATTTAGAATGATTATATATGGTTTTATGGGTGACAAATACAGTTTTATAAAATGTGTAACCGTTGTCATTTTGTTATTGTTATTATTTTAAGGGAACCTTTTTGTTTTGGATTGTTTTTATAATTTAAAAGCTTTTTTTTTGTTTTACACAAAAACTCGCTATTCTGCGGAGAAATAACTACTTGAAATAATTATTTATCGATACTTCTACAAGAAAGTCGTAATGTGTACACTATGTAATTTTAATTGATGCTGTTCTCTGAAAGCGCCTTTGTATGCTGTTGACAGAAGCAAACGCCTATTCAGATTGGAAAATAAAAATCGCGTATCGGGATGATATTGTTTATTTTAAGCTCCAGCAAATGACAATTCATTGGATGTTTGGTGCAGCTTTTAATTAATCAATGTCTTCCTTTCACATTCATTGGAGATCTAATTACTGCGGAAACAATTGGAAACATAAACCGAGACGTCACTGTTTTATGTCCCGGAGCGAAAACGGCAGAAACAAAATGCGCCGTAAATATGTCTGTTTTATATTCAAATTTTACAAACAAATAATTGTTCGTGCAATCATTAGACTAAAGTTTTTGCAAATTATTAAAAACGTGTTTCACAAGATCGCACATGACCTGAATGTTTTTGTAACCGATGTTTTCTCCCTTGTCTATTCGCCTCCTCCCATCCCAATTAATTATTACCATCACGTGAATGGTTTAACTGTGTACACGGCCCCTTTTTAACAGTATATTGTATTGTCCCCTTTTGGAATGCGTGATCCTAGATCTTCAATTAAAAGAAACTAATGTATTTAAACGAAAACATCATGAATCCAACAAAAATACAAGATAATACTTGCTTTTGAAAATCAAAACGAGTCTATATAAACATATTTTTTCTCTATTGGAGATGGTATTTTGTTAAATGAATCAAACTTAAAATGATCGAGAAAGTAAAGGTACGGGTGCAGTTCCCTTTTCCAACACTGTCCTAAATCAGCCATCCACCCAGCATTAACACTTCTAATGGTGATAACTGATGCGTTAGTCTTGATCATTTTTGTGCAGGAACCCTGTAAATACAAATTCATGACACGGGGTGTGGACATTGTGGTATAATAATTAGCTTGCACAATTTTAAAACCCGTCGAGTGTCCATTTTCCCATTGAGCAAGCATGCTATGTGCATATCTCTATATTGTTATTACACACTTTGCATGTTAAAAAGAAAATTAAAAAATGCAAATTAAACAAGACAGCTCATGGTGAATGTTTAACTAAAATGTGTATTTATTCGTTCCAAACGCGTTCGTTCACCTATCAATTGCATCAGTGTAAGAGCTTAACACATACAACATGATACTAGTCCAGCATTGGGTAAATAATGACTGTAAACGTATTTTAATCCACCATCCCTATAAAAATATTGAACTTGTTTGGAATTATTAATTCACATGTAATCCTTTTTTCTAAGCATCTCCCATTTATTTTAAAACAAAAACAACATAATTGTTTATACGGATTTTATTTTCAAGTTAAATTTAATGGGCGACGTTGTAATATCGCAGATTAAAAACCGTATAAATCTTAGTGCACTTGATGTTGACTTTTGTTTTTATTTCAACTTAGTAATAGACGGTAGTTAGTTTTAATATAGTGTCGCAGTGCATTTAGGTCGTATGTCACATAAACAATGGAAGTTTGTAATATGTATCATGAACATAATATTACATAAGCTATGTATTTAATTTAAATTCCTTTTCGTGATGTTAACAAAAACTTTCTTTCTTTTGTATACATAGTTGCATGAAAATATCATACGTTATTGAAGTGTTATTGCCAGTTTAAACGTTATCATGTATTAAAGTAACATAATCGCATATGAACCCTGGACTGATTTCGTATATAAAATTATCATCAATTTCGATATGAATATCAAGTGAAAATACCTTATATACTTTTCTAGTGATATAAGTATTTGCAATAAGACCCACATACGAACAGAAGTATATAAGAATAAATTGACAAACAGACAACTGACCATGGCAAAGCAGAGTAAGCCACGTTTATAATAAAATGTTACGTCCTTGTTACGATATTGCCTTTTCATTGTCATTTGGGAAATGCACTGCAAACTTCTTTAACAGTTGCCAAATTAAAGCATGTTCTATTTTAGATCATCTACAAGCGTCAGAGAATATATTACTTTCATTTAGTTAAGGAAGCTATCTGTCCATGGGTTCCACATTCCTAATATGACTTAATATGATTATTTGTGAGAGGAATTCTTGTCGGAAATAAAGTTAATAAAAAGAAGCTGCTATCAAGTAGTTGTATAATGCAGAACTTACATACGGGGCCCTAATCATTTCTGTTGTAAGCAATGGTTATAAAATTATATTTTTATTCGACATTATCGTTTTAATCTTTTGAATAAGAAAATGTAGTATGCAACGACGACTGTCATTCGTAATAAAGTATGACAGCACACTTTGCAACTCGCTTTAGAAACAAACAAGTAGAATTCAACGCAATGTACATTATTGGATTGGCGTTTTATTCTTAATGATCTGAGATAATTGGTATAGCTGATACAAATATTAACCTGTTTGAAGCAATTAAATCATGAAGTATAAGTTGACGCGCATTATATAAGTCAACTATTCTTATTAAATACGGTTAAAATCGTAAATCTAATTATACGAAATAAACATTCCTGTCAGCGATTTTATATAATTTCTTGTCATTTACACATATATGTGCTGTGTGTTTTGTTACGACGAATACGACTTTTTCTATCGCAAGCCTAATATTTACGAACACACCGTGTGGATTATCGAGCTATACCCGGTGTTCAGCTCTTTGGTTCTCATTTACATGACAATACCGGTTTTGTCTTACAGAGGTAGCCAAAGGATCTATGGTCGACTTGTATGCAAGTGCACATCACTTCATTGCCTTAAGCAGCCAAAGCGGCAGCAAGAAATACATTAATGAGCATATTGCAGAATGTTACTATATACGGATATAGTGTGAAAACGCACAGATACATGTCGCGGTTGGACCTGACGAACCCGGCACACAAATTGTATGCAGCAACCGTCTGCTGGATGATATAAATAACAATTTTATATTTGAGCTTGATCATGCGGTTGCATATATAAATTAATGCGATGATAATGAAGTGGTATGTCAACGTGAAGAACAAGTGTCTGGTCAGTCCATATGGAACAATGCAATTACAGGCGCATTTCAATAAACAAACGAAACTCGACAGCAATCACGTTAAATTGAACATGTACAGATGCGTATCCAAAAATTTATTAGAGTGTGGGGGGGGGGGGGGGGCTCAAATGGGGAGGGTTATGGAGGGGTGTCGAAAATTTGTTGAAATGGCACCTTGAAATGATGCAATTTCCTGCTATCTTATCAGCATTTCCTTTATTAAAATGCATGTAAAACAAACAAGAACTTGTGTTCAGACATCAAGTGTGACAGACACACAGGCAGACAGACAAACAGGGGTAAATAAAATGTCTGTCAAACCACTAAAGTGGTTGGACACATAATCTTTATCAAGATTTTTTTTTACAGTGTTAGATTGGTGGACCACCTATTTAATCTTGTTGGATATCCTACTAGGTCACCCTGTTGGATGGGTGGATACTTATCAAACTTGGTTGTAATCATATCATGTATACCTTGTTGAGTCTTCTGGTTCAAAAACTGTCAAGTAAGGCAAAGTCTTTGATAAACCTTTTTACAAATTATAAAAATAATATTTTAAGCAACACTCTTTATTTCAAGTTCTATCAAATGCTATGCCATTTTGTAACAAAAACCATACAAGAAAATCTATGCAGATGTACGTTCTTACAACTATTCAACTATTGTTATGATATTTGTACTTTCTCAGAAATGATCACTTAGATAATTCTTAGGTAAAAAAACAAACAAATTAATTGCCATTTTTTAAGTGTGCTGTTGAATTTCACTGGCAATAACTTGTTACTCAAAAGGAGTATTACTCTCAAGAGCTAATACCAATTAAATTCATCAAAGAAACTTACCGAAAAATTAATGATGATTGTCCATTGCATTTGTCTAAACTCTTTAATGTAATACGACATTATCTGGAAAACAAAAAGGTTTTCATAAACACTCCAGATAAGAGTATAACATCATCACTGTGTGTGTGTTCGAAAAAATGTCGTCCCAGATTAGCCTGTGCAGTCCGCACAGTTTTATCACGGACGACACTTTCCGCCTAAACTGGATTTTTGCTAAGAAGAGACTTTCTGTGAACGCAAAATACCATAAACATAAACGCGGAAAGTGTCGTACCTGATTAGACCTTGCGGACTGCATAGGCAAATTTTTAGATCTTTAGATCTAGTCAAGGGACATAATTTTTCGCCATTCGTATAATGAATCAGCTGATTGATGGCGTCATAAAATGAAATACTTATTGCGTCATTTTCCAAAAATATGTGATGTCATCTTTTGGTGTACACGAAATTTGTATGCGATGTCTAAAAATAAAACATTGAAGACGCGCATTTGTTTCGTGTTAATGTATCATGGATGTAATTATGAAAAAGTGCATATTCTATGGACTACTTAGATCTACCTCGGATGGATTCGGTGAGACGAAGGATTTAGATCTACATGTAGATCTAGCTTATTCGTGTTATTTATTTTCAGAATGTGCCATTGTGCGTGCCTATTTGGATGTGAAATTTTGTGTGTGTAGAACATACTGATGGGTGTGTATTTTGGTTCAATAGTCTATTCGAATTGTTTTGCTTGTGGATGAACGTAAACGTAAGCGTATTTTCTATGATGAATAAACTTTGTCTTTATCTTACAGAAAGATTAATATGTTTGAAAATGTGTATCTATATTGCAATTCGTATTGATGAAGCGTTATTTACACAAATTTATGACTGCTTGGTACGGGTTTGAAATTTGTACTTCTCGAAGAAACTGCTTTTCTATTATGATTACATGGTTTGACATCGAGGTATGAAGTTGATTTCTTATTATCATGGCAATATATTCCATCTTTACGCTATTTCTGGTCTTGGTTTGATTATTGTTCGTGAACATCTATTTAAATAAAATAACTGTAGTGTACGGCGAATAGTTGTTTATGGCAAAAGTCGTGTACTGTGAATAGTTAAAGTCATGTAAGGCAAATAATTGCAGCGTATTGGCATTTTAACACTAAATAAATAAAATAAAAACACAATTTTTCTAAATTATTGACTACAGTCCTTATCAGATCAACAAATGATGTTTAATGAATCGTAATCCGAATAACAAATTTGTACAAATTGTAGGAATGGGAGAGTTGGTAATTGCTAACATTCGCTTGGCAGCTCTATGGCTCTCTAGGAATATAGTCTCGCATATTCTATTTAATTCGAGTTAATACAACTGAATAAAATCATGTACCATTGCACTTGAAAGGAACAGTATCGATAATTATAAAATTTTGTTTACGAATATTCAATTAATATAAGAATCTAGTTTCGCTATACGCCGTACACATCGTGTTCTATTCGCCGTACACAACGAAGTTTATATTTTAGCCAAACATTTGCATACAAACTAGATTTGTGGGCCGAAGCTTGACAACAAAACGATAGTTTTTATAATTCTATTTGCAAACCATTGAAGAATTCGGCAAAATTAGTATACTTTCCTCGCACAAAAGGAAAACAGCTGTCCTAATGAACTTAACTTTCGGTACCAGGTGGCTGATGATTGATATATTTCAACACTCGAATGTATTTATAAAGAACTCCAACTACTTACGATAGAAGTCTGATATGTCCACTGTTATTTTTTCACACAGTTTTTGGAAACCGTTCGCGATACAAATGGTACACATTATTCTTTTCACAAGCACTACCTCTTGCGTGATGTTTATTTTCGCCTCGCTGGTCATCTATATCCGGTGGTGATGATAGACGGTGAAAAAGTGCTTCAAAGCTTTACAGAATTATTATGGATTATCTTGTGTTTGGGTCACAAACTACAGGATGTGAAGGTTGGATCTAGATGCCATCAAAATCTACAGCGTCCATGAACAAATTAGGCGAGTATAGTTTTTTTTATATAATTTATGTTTAGAACGACTATTTGTGCAAATCTACATGTACATGTATGTTGACATCGACATATCATTTTGTCAGTTCGCCGCCCAATCGAGGCATATGGTGATATTTTTCTCGTTTTACAGTTTTGGTAAAAAAAAGAAGACTATTTTGAGTACCAGAACAAATACATTCTATATCACTACGCATGGTTACATTCGTTAGATTTTAAGCTCTTGTAAGAATGAATTAAAATTATTGTTACGGTTATAAGATCTTTTTATGTTAAATGTCACGTTCAGAAAAAATTCAATGCGATAAATAGAATACTAGGATTAGCTTTGAATTGAGAGAAGTTTATGTTGCTCTGCTCAAACACCGAAAGCAAAGGTTGCGATCCCGGTGTTCTAAGCCTCGCATCATAAACTTCTCTCTATTCAACGCTCACCTTGTATTATTTTTCTCTCTCTCTCTCTCTATCTCTTCTCTCTCTCTCTCCTCCTCTCTCTCTCTCTCTCTCTCTCTCTCTCTCTCTCTCTCTCTCTCCTCTCTCTCTCTCTCTCTCTCTCTCTCTCTCTCTCTCTCTCTCTCTCCCTCTATCTGCCTCTCTTCTCTCTCTCTCTCTCTCTCTCTCTCTCTCTCTCTCTTCTGTCTATTATTGTTCGATATAATTCTCAGACCAATGCGACTTCTAAAAGCATTTCTCAAGAACATCGTCTTCTCCACCGCCTTCCTCGCAACCATGGTCATGCTAGCAAAGTATGGCATCTGCCTAATGCGCAACTTCCGGCATACGCCGCCGCAACTTTCGGGCTTGATCCCTGCCGCAGCCGGGATAGTCGCCGGTCTGGGTGTGCTTTTTGAGAGAACCAACAGACCTCGGGAGCTGTCGCTGTTTCTAATTCCGCACACTCTAGATGCCGTTTACCTTTGAGTGAAAGAAAGGGGTGTGATATCCCATTGGCGGAACAGTTTTATTCTAATCTTCGCGCTGGCGATGGTTTCAATAATGCACGCTTATGAACGAGAACCAGAAACGCTCATTAATTTCTACGGCACAGTGCCTTGACATATTTCGTTGGAAAGCGAATTAGCATAGTGGAGCGACAAAAACGACGAACAAATAGCGAGATAAGCACGTAGGGGGTTTACGTGTTATCATTTTAATATAGGTTGCGAGTACGTACAAGTATGATGTATCCTGTAAAATTCGCATATCGTTGCATACCTTAATTTATTTATACGTGTATTTATGTACATGCACTAGTTATGTGATACAGTTTATACTAAATAATGATATTGCACGATATCTCTCTTGCGACATCTGTTTTGCCGCAAAATGATTGCAGCTGATGCAATGTATTTTGACGCGAAGCAATAATGGTCACGTTACAATGGACCATTAGACGAAATTTGTCGATGGAAACACGCAACGGCAGCTGTGAAACAATTACGTATTCAATTCATGTAATAGCCGGTTTTGTTGGCCAACAATGCTGATTGTCAAGACTAA
The DNA here is from genome assembly GCF_020536995.1 of Dreissena polymorpha. NCBI lineage: Eukaryota > Metazoa > Mollusca > Bivalvia > Myida > Dreissenidae > Dreissena > Dreissena polymorpha. The sequence continues at coordinate 18,101,677 of NC_068366.1, forward strand.
AATGGCTCAGTTATCGCAAGCAACACATTATATGCAATAATATGATACAAACTTTTAACGGGGCAGGAACACATTGTTTTAAAGATGTCATTAAAGATATAATGTTTGAAAATGTCGTTAATAGGAATATTTTTAAATAACGAAAGTAATAAACTATAGAGCATTTCCCGGGTTTCGAACCAGATACATATGGGAGAAAATGCTACTCGTTACCACTTCAGCATTCAGGCTTTTATTTGTCAGCGCTCATTTTAAACTTTATTTTTATCATACACGTTTTTGTTTTATTTTACACATTTTGATTGAGGAATATCCATAAACAGACCGAAATGTATCATGTTTTTTATATTAGGCGTGTTTATTAGCTTGTTTGAATATAATGTTTACATTTGTATAAGTAATTTTTGCAATTGTTTTAGGAATGAATTTTGCCCAAATGCGAACAAGTCTCTTGTAATGCACATTTTCTAAGAAAACGCATTCCGAAATTGAACAGATGACGATTTATGTGACCACTTTCTTGATTTACTGATAGCGAGACATCTCAGAATGAAGGTTTATCTTTGACAAATAGACCTTCACAAAGCTAAGATATTAGTAGTTAACTTTGATATATCGTACCGCGTGATTCACACACATTAAGACGCTTTAACACTTTTTGCCGTCAAATGTGTAACAAGTGTTTGCTACATAATGTCACATACCAACCATGGCTCAATAAAGTTATTCAGACAAACCTTCAGAGAAATTAACCCATTTATGCCTAGTGGACTCTCCCATCCTTCTAAATTGGATCAATTTATTTCTAAAATTAGGGATGTCAAGCATATTGATTTCTATATTTAGATTATGTCTTACAGAAATTTCTTGAAGCAAACAGCGCAGGCCCAGATGAGACACCGCATCATGCGGCGTCTCATCTGGGTCTACGCTGTTTACCAAAGCCTTTTTTCTAGACGCTAGGCAAACATGGGTTAAGCTGTTTTGATTATATGAGGAAACAAATGCACTTGTATCCAGACAAGTCATGTGATTCACAAACACATGTTCAGGGCATGACGCTCCTGAAGCATATATACATATCAAATCATCACATATAAAGTACAAATACGTTTACTGGAGTGTGCCAGATATGAAGTTAATAATTATACATTAGTGAATCAAATACATTTACACAGTTTGTATTCATCATCACAGCTGAAACGGTTGTTAAGATTTGAACAATGCTCTAGATCTTAAGACAGAAGAAAAGTGTGAATTATTCTTAATATGCATTGATGCGCTGTGTTACCTATTTCAAACTGAGGAGAGCGTCCTTTTATGTATACCAAATATCCGTTTGTTGTTCGATTTATTTAAGTAAAATTTCGGACACAACCGTTCAGGGCAAATAGTTTTGTAATAAAATGAATATTCTTGACAGTTATTTCGTACGGACTCTCAAACATTTTAAAACAATCGTATCATGATATGCATATGTGGTCAAAATTGTGCACCTAAACAGAGTTTTAAACTAAATGTATTTATGTTTGAATCGCGTTAAAATATATAAACTATGAATTCGAAACCTGAGCCACCATATGCACATTAAAGGCGCCGTCCAACAGATTTTGGCATGTATTGAAGCTTGTCATTAAATGCTTTATATGGATAAATTTAAACAATTGAACTAAAACTCTCCAGTATAAAACAAGAATACAATTTAAAAAAAGGAAAAAAAGTAACCCTCAATAAGGCTCGTACCACTGACCCCTGGAGTCCTGGAGTATAAAACTGTCTCCCGCCTTGACCACTCGACCATCCATGCTCATGGTTAGAGCGGATGTATTTTTACCTATATAAGCAATCCTCGTAGTTTCCCAAAATAATACGACCACAACAGAACTTTCCAATCTGAACGCTTCGGACAGTGGGCTACACCACACCGTCTCCGTTATGGCGGAATTGGCCGAGGGTTCCCGATTGCAGGACTTTCCAAATTATTCAATCGTTTCGCATCGCACGACGCTTTATAATTTTCAGGTTTTCAATCACCAAACGATGCATTAAATAGATATTTAAGAGCATGGTAAATGGTCAGTATAACTATTTCCTCAAAAATATAATAACTAAAACAAAGTTTGCAAATCTGAAACAACTTTTTTTAATTTTTGTCAATTGACGAAAACGTGAAATCTGTTGGACGGCCATTTTAACAGTTAAAACTAAATAAATTGTGTAGGTCTAAATGAGCAAATAAAACAATGAAATAAAATTCATTATTTTGAATAAACAAGTACTCGGCATAAACAGTGCAAATCTTCAGCGGTGAACGATGTATTTTCGTAATGTTGCATAGGAACAATACTTCAAATGATCGTTCTATAAGGATGCTATGAAAAGCCTAACATGCCTTTATTATGATTAACTAAGTGCGGGGCAGTGAACAGTGTAGTTGTTTAATATTGACACTTGATGTATGTAAAATCAATGGAAACAGACAGTCCATTTCATAAATCCTGACAAGTTATGTTGTCATCAGTTTCATGACAATCCACTTATATGTGTCATTACTTGCTGCTCTTAACCCATGTATGCCTAGCGTCTAAAAAAGGGCCTTGGCAAACAGCGTAGACCCAGATGAGACGCCACATGATGCGGCGTCTCATCAGGGTCTGTGCCGTTTGCTTAAAGGAATTTCTGTAAGAAATATTCTAAATATGGAAATTCATATACTAGACATCCCTTATTTTGCCTTATTTTGGAAATAAATTGATCCAATTTAGAAGGATGGGAGAGTCCACTAGGCATAAAAGGATTAACAACGCTTCCGTTAACAAGCGTCACGTCCGGGGCACACTTCAGTGTATAACATTAGGACACCACTTTTAAAGAGCTGAAAACAACGGGGAATTACAGCGAAACAATCATTCCGGCATTAGTATAAACAAAAGTATCATTGAGTACGATTGTTCTGTATTAAATTATCAGGTGACTGTTTTTAATACGTTATTAAGGATAAATCAGCGGGACCTACTGAGGTAGGACAAAGATGTATGAAGATAGTGTTTATCACATAGTATTTTATCATATACGTCTGCATTATTAATTTATTTATACATACTTCCCACAGAAGCTGTATAATAAGCATATGTATATAAGTTGTGTTGGTAATGAATTGCAGAGCGCTGTTACAACGTGAATTGTAATAACGACCTGCATTGTAATAAACTTTATTACATTATTACGATTGCGTGACAACCTGCATTGTAATAACGCCCGAAAGTGTAATTAACTTATTACTTGGTTTAAAATTGCATCTGATCGCATTTTCAAACACAGATTATTGCAAAATATAATTCATACATGTATATAAAATTTATATTAATAGGGCAATATGACCTATGCATGACAAAAAAGCTGTTCTCATGCAACCTAAATTGTAATGAAGTTATTACATTATTACAATTGCTTGACAACCTGAATTGTAATAACGTCCGAAAGTGTAATAAACGTATCTCTTGGTTTAAAATTGCATCTGATCGCATTTTCAAACACAGATAATTGCAAAATATAATGCATACATGTATATAAAATTTTAATTTATAGGGCAATATGACCTTTGAATGCCATAAAAGGAGTTCTCATACAAACTCAATTGTAATAAAGTTATTACATTATTACAATTGACTGACAACCTGAATTGCAATGACGACCTGAATTGTAATAAACTTTATTACATTATTACAATTGCTTAACAACCTGAATGGTAATAACGCCCGCAAGTGTAATAAACTTATTACTTGGTTAAACATGGCATCTGATCGCATTTTCAAACACAGATTATTGAAAAATATAACGCATACATGTATATAAAAGGTAATACGACCTATGAATGACAAAAAAGTGTTCTCATACAAACTCAATTGTAATAAAGTTATTACATTATTACAATCGCTTGTCGCCATGAATTTTGATAACACCCGAAAGTGTAATAAACTCATTTGTTAGTTTAAAATTTTATCTGAACGTTTTTTTTCGAATACAAATGATTGCATAATATAATGCATACGTGTATATAAAAATACATCTTAAAGGGAGATTATACGATTGTGATATGTGTTAAATTGTAATATATTGATAAAAATATGTTACACTAACACAAAGTAGGCAAGAACAATTACACATTGAAGACGAATTTCATAAAATGTAGCAAAGACAAATTTTCGCCCCGAGCCGGGGCTTGTGACGAAGATTTTTCGTACATAATTTCCTACAATAACCGAAGCATTCGTCGTTGTATTATCCCAACGCTTTTCGGAGAAAAAGTGGGGATTATGTGGTTATATCCGCCGTCTGTCCGTACGTCCGTCCGTCCGTCCTGGCCACTATATCCTCTTACACTATTAGCACTAAGACCTTGAAACTTACAAACATGGTAGCTATGAGCATATGTGCGACGGTGACGGCGACGGAATTTTGATCTGACACCTGGGTCAAAAGTTATGGGGTTTGGGTGGAGCCGGGTCAGAAATTTTCCTTCGACCGCGATTCGAAAAAGGCTCATAACTACTGTGTCCCTTCAGATATTGCTTTCATATTTGGTATGCATGTGTATCCAGACAACCCCTTTACATGCGCATACAATTTTTTCGTGATAAATGACGAACACAGATTTTGTGATACAATATCTATACATTATAAATATATATATTTATATAACTTTAATAGATTGACCGATGAAATATTATCCGACATGCCGTGATTTTACCCGAATTGTAATACATTTCATTACTTTATTACTATCGCATGTCGCCCTGAATTGTTATACCGCCCGACAGTATAAAACAAGAATACAATTTAAAAAATGTAATCAACTTATTTCTTAGTTTAAATCATATCTTATCGACTTTTTTACACAAATTCTTGCGATCTGAAATGTAATAGTCTTTCTTTAATTATTAAAATCGCGTGTCGCCCTTTAAGTGCCCTGGGGGCCGTTTCATCAATCATCGTACGACAAATTTAAAATATTGATACGAATTTCAAAGAAACGTTATTTTTTTTAGACAGAAGCATATTATTACTTATTTTCAGCCAAATAATTTATTTCATCACTGTCTTACCCATGGCTTATATCTTTCGGAGCTATCTATCAACAGCTTGAATTTTTTTTTAAATTTAAGTCGTAAATTAAGTCGTACGATGATTTATGAAATTGAATATTATCGAATTCTAAACAAATACCTTTGCGAAGTACAATGTAAAAATATATATAAATAAGATAATGTGACCGATAAAAAATTAATACACATGATGTTTAACAACCTGGTTTGTATGAACGTATTTAATTATTACATTCACTCCCCCCTCCCACCCCCTAAAGTGTAATAACGCCCTGAAATGTAATAAACTTGTTTGTTGATTTCAATTGTATATCAAATAAAATGTATATTTGAAAAAAAGGTAATAAGATCGCTGACAAACTAAGATTATGTGATACATCTGAATTGTAAAACATGCACTTAATGGCAATATTGCAATTCCATTGTCGCTCTGAAGTGTGATCACGTCATTAAAAGAAATAAACTTGTTGGGTTTGGAATTGTAAATCATCGATTTTCTAAACTAAAATTCTTGCGAAATGAAACGCCTTGAAATTTTATAAACATGTTACATTGCTTTTACTCGCATATAACCTTAAGGTATTGTGAAATTTAAATGTATTGTCAATCTTATTAGATAATCATTTATTATTGAAATTATTTACTATATGAAGTTTGACTCATTAATAAACATTTATGATAGTGTGATTTCAGATCTTATCGTTCTTGTCCTGCCCGATCGCTTGTACTTGATTGGCAAAATTGGTGGCACAGTGTGAACCTTACTATGGTACCGTCCCGACGCCCAAACCGAGGATGCCTCGTTTTTCTTATAGACTATTTTATACTTAATGTATGTCTTTACCATGTATAATTTATGTCTTTTAAAGTAGCGAACATTGAAATCGGCGATCGCCCATCGATATTAAACTTAATTGAACTAGTTATTTTTTCCAAATAATCTAAACTTTTATTATGATGGAAACCACATAGAAATTGTGAATAAGTATTCGTATCTCGGTATAATATTAACATCAGGAGGTTCATTCACGGAAGCACATGGGACATTGTCTGGTCAGGCTGTTAAAGCGATATTTAAACTCAGAAAATATTTGTACAGTTGCGTTAATATCACTGTCGAACATATGTTATATCTCTTTGAAAAGATAGTTAAACCAATACTGTTTTATAGTGCTGAGGTTTGGGGATTTGCTCGAGCAACGCCGATTGAAAGAGTGCATACACAGTTTTGCAAGTCTTTATTAGGTGTTAAATGTAACACTCAAAACGATTTTATTTATGGTGATCTTGGCCGAATGGATTTACATTCCCAGAGGCTTGTTTGTATTGTTAAATATTGGTTGAAGATCACTGGTTATAGTGATAGAAAATATGTGTCATGTATTTACAATACTGTGTTAAATGATATTGATTATAATCCACGTAAGCAAAACTGGGCTTCACTTGTTAAAGATACATTGTGTAGCTTAGGTTTCTATCATGTATGGCTGCAACAGAGTGTTGGAAATAATAACCAGTTTATTATTGCTTTTAAACAACGTGTTAAGGACATATTTGTACAGGATTGGCATAGTAGATTGGAACATTCATCTCGAGCGATATTCTATAACACTTTCTGCAATTTCCAATGTCAACATGTCCGGTACTTCTATAATTGTAAATAATATCGTCAAGAAGGTTAACTCTCGACTTAAATTTTTATATAGACAACGTGATTTTTTAAATAAAAGTCTTAAAAAAAGCTTATGTAATTCTTTAATACAATGTCATTTAGATTATGTATCCTCTTCGTGGTATTGTGGACTCACGAAACAGCTTAAGCACAAGTTACAAATAGTCCAAAATAAAATGGTTCGTTTTATTAACAATTCCCATTGTAGGACATCACTTGTTGTATCGCATTTTGAAGAACTTGGTTTATTGAACGTTGAGCAAAGATGCAAGCAACTTCGGCTTAACCACATCCATAAGATTTTCTACAATAAATGTCCAAGCTATATGAAAGACAATTTTGTCAAATGTACAGATGTCCATCAGTATGGGAATAGATCCCGATTAAATTTTTATGTACCTCAAGTTGATGGCTTTACTAGTTCTTCATTTTACTACAATGGTATTACGGATTGGAATGCATTACCCGATAATATAAAGTCCATCGAATCGAAATTTACTTTTAAGAAACTTGTTAAGACACATCTATTAAATGATATGAAGGTAGACGAGAATTCAATGTATTTTTACTTTTAGATTTGTTTTATTTTATGTAATTCATTATTTTTTTATGTTATTTATTCGTGTCAGTGTATTATCATGTCAACTTTTGAAAGATTCACTTAATTTGTAGAAGAAATCATGTGTAGGATCATGTCGATTCTATATTAAGAACTGAAAAAAACAATATATTTATAGTCACTTATAAGATCCGTTCGACTAAATCCAGGGACCCCGTTGGAAATAAGCTTTTTCATGTTTACATGTCTAAGCTTTACGGGTTATCCTGTGTATACATCATGTCGTAATCTTATTTGGATCTGTGATAAATGGCACCATCCATGTAATGCATGTTTCTGAATATGATAATAATGCAATCTAAACGTTATTTATTGCCTTGATTGCATTGAATTGTAAATTGCTTGACACAAATATGCACAAATAAAACAAACAAACAAACAAAACCATATCTTAAACTTGTAAATGTTAAATGCTATAGGGATGCTTTTACAAAGCTACGAATGTCATCACATATATTAAATATTGAAACAGGTAGATGGAATAGAACGCCAAGGGAACAAAGGCTATGTAACAAATGTAATGAATTAGAGGACGAATTTCATTTTCTTTTTGAGTGTAAGTTATATGATAGTGTACGAGGAAAATATCTTAAGCATTATTACTACTGTCATAGACTAAATATGTTTAAAACTGTCGAGCTGATTACAAATGATAAGTGTGAAATATTACGAAACCTAGCTGTATATGTAAGCAAAGCCTTCGAACTGAGAAAAGCACATAATACAATGCAGTAATATTTATATCGTTTATTGTATAATATACACTATAATTCACCATCAGTGTCCTGATTCACTTGCCCGTATATCAAAAATTGCAATCGTTGTGGGTGTAACTGGGGTCTCTGCATTGCAAATATATGCAGAAATACTTATCAGACATCATAAAGCCAAAGTATTAAGCGTCATACGTGTATTACATGACTACATATAAATTTTAAACTTTGCACACAGGGACTTATAAAATAAGAATCGTTTTTTACCCATGGTGATGTATACATGTTGTATAATAATAGTGGGGTAGGATCATATGCATGTAAAAGACAGATCCATTATTGGATGAAACAAGATCAATTATTTCAGTAAAGTATATTGTATATTGCAACAAAAGGATACAATCGGTGATTAATATTTTCAATATTTTATTTTGAATCTTGAATCTTAAACCATATCAACTAAGACTAGCAATTTTAGGTATACTGAATAGATCATTTGGTAAAGGGAAAAAACTCTTCTGTTCCTTGTGAGAATGATTGGAAGAGTTAGCTTTCCTTTCTGCACTCGTTTTTCTAATAATCACCATATTTAGATGATAACGGGGTCATTGATGAAATAGTTTACTCAAGTCTCATCACCTTAGAATTACTGTACTTATGTTTTCGTAATATAATATGAATATTACATCATGTTATGTGAATATTACATTAATATATGTCTATTGAAGCCTCGTCACATTAGAATTATTGTACTTATGTTTTTCGTAATATGATATGAATGTTCAAGTCTCGTCACATTAGAATTATTGTACTTATGTTTTCGTAATATGATATGAATATTACATCATGTTATGTGAATATTACATTATTATATGTGAAGAAAATACAGTTTGTTAAAAAAAATATTTAAAAAAATAAAAAAATATTAATTTTGAAACTGTTATTTTTACTAACACTTTTTATAGACCATGTTTTTCAAATAGAAATATTGAAATATCAAATCAATATATGCTGTGTGAGCCCGTCTAGTTGACCGTACAGATCATCGTAATGGTTTATTATTTTTCAGACAGAAGCATTTCGCTTTCAGAAAAAAATATCTGACCAAGGCATTTTCACTCTCGTTGACGAAAAGGAAACTGACACTATTTCCCGTAAAAATGTTATAAATCAATCTCCTTTTGAAGAACGTCGCTTACATCTTTAATAAATAATAAATATTTGAGTTGAGGAAAGTTGAGTCAATCTCAACTAAGATGAGTTTTGAGTTTGTTTGTGAGATCCCCTTTATACTCAGTTCTCAGCTGAGTGGAAACTCAAATCTCATCTGCTGAGTTGAGTTTAAAACCTGAGAACGTTCGTGATACTAGGCCCTGGAGTTCCGATGCGTAGGAATTAAACCACGAGGGCGAGTGGTTTGATAACAAGCATCGGAACGACATACCGTTGGTTATTACCAATAACTTATTAATGAAATCGTGTTAGAATCGAAATAATCCACGGGTAACCGTTGATTATTGCGGTAATAACCACTGTGACCTTGACCTTTGACCTAGTCACCTGAAAATTAATAGGGGTCATCTGCCATTCATGATCAATGTACCTATGAAGTTTCATGATCCTAGGCCTAACATTGTTGAGTTATCATCCAGAAAGCATTTCATTGTTTTGAGGAGTCACAGTAACCTTGACCTTTGACCTAGTGACTTGAAAATCAATAGGGGTTATTGAGTTATCATCCGGAAACCATTTTACTGTTTCGAGTCACTGTGACCCTCGCTTTTGATCAAGTGACATGAAAATCAATAGGGGTCATCTGCCAGTCATAATCGATGTACCTATGAAGTTTCATGATACTAGGCCTAAGCGTTCTTGAGTTATCAACCGTAAACCATTTTACTGTTTCGCGTCACTGTGATCTTGACATTTAACCTAGTGACCTAGTGCAAGTCATGATCAATGTACCTATGAAGTTTCATTATCCTATGCCTAAGCGTTCTTGAGTTATCAGCCGGAAACCATTTTACTGTTTTGAGTCACTGTGACATTGAACTTTGACCTAGTAACCTGAAAATCAATAGGGGTCATCTTCCAGTCATGATCAATGTACCTATGAAGTTTCATGAAGTTTCATGATATTAGGCCAAAGCATTGTTGAGTTATCATCCGGAAACCATTTTACTTTTTCAAGTCACTGTGACCTTGACCTTTGACCAAGTGACCTGAAAATAAATATGGGTCATCTGCCAGTCATGATCAATGTACCTATGAAGTTTAAAGATCCTAGGCTTAAGCATTGTTGAGTTATCATCCGGAAACCATTTAACTGTTTCGATTCACTGTGACATTGAACTTTAACCTAGTGACCTGAAAATCAAAAGGGTCATCTGCCAGTCATGTTTAATGTACCTATGAAGTTTTATGATCCTAGGCCTAAGCATTGTTGAGTTATCATCCGGAAACCATTTTACTGTTTCGAGTCACTGTGACCTTGACCGTTGACCTAGTGACCTGAAAATCTATAGAGGTCATCTGCCAGTCTTGACCAATGTACCTATGAAGTTTCATGATCCTAGGCCTAAGCGTTCTTGAGTTATTATCCGGAAACCATTTGGTGGACGGACCGACCGACGGACCAACATGTTGAAAACAGTATACCCCCTCTTCTTCGAAGGGGGGCATAAATATTCAAACAACTCATTCTATCATACAATACGCAAACATCTGACCCGACTTCATTATTAAGTAAAGCAAAATGAATTGTCATGTAGAAATTCATGTTTTATTAGAATAAACTATATTTACTCGGAAAACAGTATTTACTTCAATTTAAATGGTACTTATATAAACTGTGATCAAGTTATCGCATTTTGTAATAAATTTACCTACTTACAGTACATATACGCCATATCGCATTTGTTGGTATACAGACAAACGAATTATACTGAAGTTTGAGTAAGGAATAACTTTTGTATCATACCAAATCTTCCCTTAATTGAGTTATTTCAAGACCCTGCTTATTTCATGGATAAAAAGAGCTTAGTTTAAGTTTAGCAAAGTTTAATAATAACATTGCTAAATATGTTAACACAGCGTCGGCGTTGTAACTTTACACCTGGCACCGTTTTGATTATATAAAAAATAAGCGTTTATTAGGCAGTGTGTACGAGTGTAAACTTGGTTTATGGCGGGTTCACAAAAGTAATCAAATTTGACTGAAAACAGAATGCAAAGAACGTCTAGTTTGGCTGGCCTTAAAGGGGCAGTCCAACAGATTTCACGTTTTTGTAAATTGACAAAATTTAAAAAAAAAATTGTTTCAGATTCGCAAATTTTCGTTTTAGTTATGATATTTTTGTGGAAATAGTAATACTGACTATTTACCATGCTCTTTAATATCTATTATATGCATCTTTTGATGATTTGAAAACCTGAAAATTATCAATCGTCGTGCGACGCGAAACGATTGAATAAATTGGAAAGTTCTGTTGTTGTCGTTTTATTTTGGGATACTATGAGGGTTGCTTATATAGGTAACAAGAAATATCTTTAAAAAAGAAATACGGCGTTGATTGTGGTTGGAGTTGGTGAGAGGTAAAGCGTTCCATGAATGAGATCAATATAGCGAATGTCTTTTTCTGTGCAGTTCGGGATGTTACGCGGAGTTGTCGCGGCTTATTTACATTATTACATATTGCTGATCATAAATCTATAGATACAATACAGGAAACTAAAAGAAGAATGGAAGTAAAATTAAAACATATAAGTCAACCATCCACACGCGAATTATCCGGACATATTTAAAATAGTTATACGCGCGTTCTTCGAACAAACCTGTTTTAGTGGTTTGTCGGGCATTGCTATTTGATCCGATTATTAACAGTATCGAAAATCATCGCGCTCATGCTTAATAGATTGGTCAATATGGTGGAATAATTCTTGTTAAATTAATCAAAAAAATATTTATCATGGTATTGTTGAAAACACATTAAGAATCTATTATTTACATGCCGTAATTATATCGCCGAATATCTACTTTTAACATATGTCTGGTCTAAAGAAAATTCCAGTTCACCTAGTTCACGCGATAGCGTCTATATTATACAACGATTACTTTACAGGCCGAGAACTGACCCTGATACCTTGCGGGTTGGAATGCAATGCATTAAAGTAAGGTCACGCTTCCACTGCTGGAACGACGGCTTGTTTAAAACTTTATACTTTTACATGTGTAATGTTCAATTTTGAAAACAATTAAAATGGTTTGGCCAAAACGAATATCAGGATAGGGAAAAACGATAATTTTATGAACTTAAATATACTAGTACACAGACAGCAAAATGGAAGTATTAAATTACTAAATATGAGAACATAGCCTTTAAGTACAAACGCTCTGGCGCTGACAATCATCTGAATATAAAGGGGCACACACAAACTGTATTGATGTCAAGAGTTGGGTGTAAAACTGTTCTATCCATCAAGCCTTTTCATTCGAGATAAAATTGTTTCATGCTGAACACGCAGTAAAACAATGTTACGTGCTATACTACAAAGACGCGGTCATGTTTCCAATGTTCTGGGGGATTATGCTCAAATCAGCCAATGGAATAAATGAAGTGTATTCATTCGTGTCTAGCCGCCGGAAATTTTATTTAAATTTTATTGGACACTTACAAATGTAAGGTAAGGTGAAAAGCTGGCTTAGACAGCTACGCCGAAAAAATACATCCGCTCTAAGCATGAGCATGGATGGTCGAGTGGTCTAGGCGGAAGACTCCAGGACTCCAGGGGTCAGTGGTTCGAGCCCTGTTGAGGGTTACTTTATTTCCTTTTTTTAAATTGTATTCTTGTTGTTTTTTTATTGGAGATTTTTAGTTTAAATGCTTAAGTTTATCAATATAAAGCATTTAATGACAAGCTTCAATACATGCCAAAATCTGTTGGACGGCCCCTTTAACTGATATATTATATTTAAACTGTAATACCGATCTTAAAACGTTTTTACATTTTTAAAACAAATTTTTATTTTAATGATGTTTTTCAATTGGATGTTGTCGCACTGTGCCTTTATCCGCCACTGTCCTCAGTGAGCAACTACAATTATATGAATTTAAAGAACGTTTGTTCTTTATTGTGTATTTAGCGATACAGTAACTTTTATTAATAATCCCAACACACTTTCGTCTTATTCTGGTAATTGATTATATATTTACCAGTTTTCTCTATGATCACTTAAATATTGGCAAGTGTAAACCACGCATAATACAGCACATTGGCGTGTATGATACCCCACAATGTATCCTTGTAAATTCTAAATTTAAACAGCGTAAAGTGCACACACTATTTTCCATATCGAACGCCTTTTATTAATTTACATTTTAATGTAAGAACTGCAAAAAAGCATGCTAGTGCAGGTTTTAAGGCCCGGTCACACCGAGGTAACGGATGAGAAACGTACATAAAATCATTTTATTCGTTCGTGTCCGTTCTTATACGTTTAATGTCAATTTCATATCCGGTGAATCCGCTCTTGTTCGGCGATGTCCGGTGACATCCGTTCCGTCCGTTGGGACGTTTTGAGCATGTTCAAAATTGTCCAACGGATAAAACGGACAGAGACCTCCGTTTTATGTGCGGTCTTCATACGTTAGTTTACTGTTTGTTCGGAACTCGTGCATTACACCTCCTGTACGTATCCGGTTTATGTCCGTTAATGTCAGGTTGTCCTGGTCCACCACCGGACAACTACCGGACTAATACCAGACTTGCAACGGATTAACCGCACCGTTCCGGACCCCTAACGCATGTTCAACGGATAATAACGGACAGCTAACGTATACAAAAGTGCGAGAAGTGTGGCGGAACAAACCTGTTCACATACATTTAACAGTAATTAGCCTGTGGGTTGAAGTATTATTTCATTTTGGTACGCCTTGTGAGAAGGACCTGTGCAATGGAGTGTCGTGCTCGCATTCAATTATAGTGTCAAGCCACCCTCGTGCAGGCGCAGATTGGCCTTTTGGATGCTAATCCGGCCATGCATCGTCTTGCTCAAAATAGAGCAAGGAGACGGAGGCAGCGCAGCGTTAATACTTATCTGGTGACTGTTTTTAATACAGATTTAAAGGATTAAACTGACTACTACTACTGACGTAGGACAGAGGTGCAACCCATTATGCCTAGTGGACTCTCTCATCCTTCTAAATTGGATCAATTTATTTCCAAAATTAGGGATGTCTAGTATATTTATCATCATACGGCGTCTCATTTGGGTCTACGCTATTTACCAAGGCCTTTTTTCTATAAGCTAGGCATAAATGGGTTAATATGTTTTTCTTTATGACCCATGTATTTTAATGTTATAAAGGACATTATCGCAAAAATGTACACTGTCGTAATAAACAGTATGCTGATTATATAAGGAACTGAAGAAATGTTTTGCAACGATCCAATTTAGGTTGTTAAATTGCATAACTAAGCACTGTGAAACTCGCTTTCGTGAAATGCTAGATACCGTTACACGCAAATGATATTTGTACCAAAGTCCACCTGCGTGTACAATACAACAAAATGCCTGATAAAGATTTCTGCTCTTGTTTATAGGTTGGGGTGATGTTGGTTACAAGTATGCAACATATAAAAGCAATATGTCAAAGAATATAAGAAATATTTGGGGTAGTACGCAAACTTTAACATAGATTAATCAATAATATGCATATTCTAAGTATAAAAGGGGCCATAATTATAAAAAAAATTCTTGATAGAGTTGTCTGCTTTTGTTTAAAGTTTGGGGTCATGTTGGTAAACAAGTATGCAAAATATGAAAGCAATATGTCAAGGGACAATGAAAATAATTGGGGTATTACGAAAACTAACATTTGCACGCTAACGAAACGGTAGGGAAACGCAGACGCCGGGATGAGTAGGATAGTACCACTATATATATTTCATATATAATAGTCGAGCTAAAAAAGGACAAAAATTGTCACAAAACCAGGATTTCAATTTGAAACAAGAGATGTGTTTGTCAGAAACACAATGCCTCCTAATGCGCCGCTTTTTTCTACCTTTGACCTTGAAGGAGGACCTTGACCTTTCACCACTCAAAATGTGCAGCTCCATCATATACTCATGCATGCCAAATATCAAGTTGCTATGTTCAATATTTAAAAAGTTATTGCAAAACTTTAATGTAAGGTTACATTTTTTTATTACCTTTGACCATGAATGATGACCTTGACCTTTCACCACTCAAAATGAGCAGCTCCATGAGAAACACATGCATGCCAAATATCAAGTCGCTATGTTCAATATTTCAAAAGTTATTGCAAAACTTTAATGTAAGGTTAAAGTTTTGGGACAGAATGACGAAGAGAAAGAAAGACAGGCAGGCCAAAAACAATATACCCCCGATCATTCGATCCGGGGGCATTAAAAAGTCTGATAAAGGGAGACAACTCAAACTGAACTGGTTGTTTAAAAATAACCTCCTTTGTTTCAAAATAAACTGTGTTTAGTCGTGACAACCTTGACCTTGGAGATATTGACATACTTCTTTTGTACGACACACCGTCCCATGATGGTGAACAAATGTGCCAATGATTTTAAAATCTCACAATTAACGACAAAATTATGGCCTGGACAAGCTTGTTGTGCCCGCCATCCAGCCCGACCGCCAACATTCGCCAATCTAATAACCAGTTGTTCTCTTCGGAAAACCTGATTAAAACACACTGAAGATTCTCAATTAAACATGTAAAATATGTCTAGTGGTGCGGGCCTTCTCCAAGAGCTTTAAGAACTGGGTCACCCCTGCATCTTTATTGTTTTGTTTATTAAATTTGCTCACCAGTGTGTGCTGCTTTAGCATTTGCGTGTATGTTAAATCATGTAAAGGCATAGCAAAAATTAAAATGTTCTGTAGCTGATCAAAGGCCGTTGAATTCTAGTTTATTTATTCAATAATTCACTTTTCTTAATACTGTCAGATTTAATTTAGTTCCTATAAATTAAATAAATACAAAAGGGTACCCATGTTTGAAGCAAATCAGGCATATTTGCCCGTGTGTCTTTGCAAATTTCTGGGAAAAGGCCTGTGGTGTAACACCAAAACTTGCATTTTTCATAAGAATCCTCATTATTTACCTGGTACAGACGGAAGCCGTTTGGATATCTTCTAGCGGTAAAGGGTAATAGACAGTCTTTCAAAATCTGCTGATATGATATGGAATCCATGGGTCCGGTGAAGAAGCAGCATCTTGTCGGACCCTGGTAGCTAATTCCACCCCACATATGGACCTGAAACAGTTCAATTGGAAATATTGTATTCTCCTATAATTTATTAGGGTGTGTACATTTATTTTTTCCGTGTTCTTACTTAGAAGTACATACATGTTGTTCTTGTAGTTATTTGCTAGTAATAAATGTAATAAAAAAAAAGAAAATTCAGAAGTTTACAGGGAGGTTCATAAAGCAGGAGTTGTCATTTCATTACACACTTAATTAGATGAAAGGGTTCAAGAATTCTGGTAGAAAGAAACCATAAATCAAGCTTACTTATGAGTTTCCTGGACGAGTTTAATAAAATATAGTATGAAATGACGAGTCTAAGATCTAATCATCTTTCTTATCACATGCTATGAAATGAGCAAATTAAAGTGGCCTTTTCACAGTTTTTGGCATATTTTGAAGTTTGTCATTAAATGCTTTATATTGATACATGTAAACATTGGATCTTAAAGATCCAGTAAAAAGTCAAGAATAAAATTAACAAAAAGGAAAAAAAAAAGTAGCCGGTAATTTTTTTTATTTGTAATGGTTATAATACATTGGAAATGGGGTATAGCTAAGCATGTGATAAAAAAAGCTTCAATAAATGATCACTGCTTGAAATCTATATCAAGCAACTCAACATGATTCAGCAAGAAGCTCCAAGTTATACATGTATATCGGGTACTTACTACTATAGTAAAACATTTTATCATATCATGTGAAGCATCTGAAAATGTTAAGCATTAAAGTTCATAGTCTGCATTTGGTCATACAAGTTTTGTGCAATTGATTGCAATTTACTGCAAAATGTCAATATGATTTCTCATAAATATTTCTGCACTGCAGCTTTAATCAATACATTTCAAGATTTTCTCAGCGGCATGCTTAAGTTGCCAATATTATACACTGTCCAATTATAAATATGATGGGCTTAAAACACAATTATAAACTCACCTTGTATGCATGTTTAGGTTTTGCACATTTTCTTGGTAGGCTTGCTAGAGTACTGCCTCTTTTGTAAAATTGAAATGTTCCACTTGATGACATTTCAATGGTTGTCTCATCTAAAATAAAGAAATGCAGAATAAACGAAAATAGCCAAAAGGCCAGTGATTATTCGGAATCCAAAGATTATATTTGCATACATTTGGTCTTTTTTGGTCATGTCACTTAACACAGGGAAGTAATGGAACAGATGATACAGATCCTAAAAATTAGCCAGGGTCCTGGGACTGCAAGCCCTGGTGGGGTCTAGGGATGGAATGCCTAGTTGAGGGTTCTACTCCATAACTGTGCTATTAAAGCAATTCGAAACATAAACTTGAGTATATACATGATAATGTCATCTTAATATTCTTTTAAGAACAAAAAATAACCAAATAGCATATGTATATATATTATGTTGTGTGTGTGTTTGTGTGTGTTTGTGTGTGTTTGTGTGTGTGTGTTAAATGTTAGATAGTTGTCACTCATACTCGATCACTAGTGACGAGTTTACAATGTACATGAATACACAGTTCAATTTGCATCATGTGAGGTTGTGTTTTTCAGTTGTATGGTAATATTCTTCAAGTCATTCTCTGAACAACACCCATCCAAATTAAAATTACATGTAAATACCGTCATGAACTTCGCTTTTAATAGGGCTTTGTGACGAAGCTAGTCAACTCGTACCTAAGTCAACTCGTACCTTCGGTCAACTCGTACCCGATTTGGTCAACTCGTACCCGATTTTTGGTCAACCCCCACATGTCAATTCGTACCCGAATTGGTCAACACGTACCCTCCTAAAAATTATTTATATATATCAAAGACATGAAATATGTTTTTATATATGTTTTTTATATGAATATAGATAAAGATTTAAAACAAAATGCTGTTTTTTTCAAAAGTTGACAAGTTCATTATTTTTCACACGTGTATAATTATAAAGGACGTGTTTTTCGGCGGTTTGTTTGATAAAATGTTGACTAATAACACCTTTATGACAACAGGACCGTCGGCGATTTGTTAAACAATTTGTTTGTCGTGCATCTAAAATGACACGCGCGGTAGTTGTCGGCATTTTCTTTAATGAAATGTTTGATTGTAAACACCGCATGATGACTTAACCAATTAAAGGTATGATCCACTTTGAAGTTAAAGGAGTATGTTTTACTCACTTTTATATGAGTAAATCCCCAAATTACTATATAAAGGCTCCGTCACTGTCCTGTTGAGTCATGGCGTTCGAGGGCGCATGGCGTGACGCCCAACATCTCTAGCCTGAAATGTCTATTTGTCATTAACCGTTTATCCGTTGTGCCCAAATGTTTTATTAACATGAGTGCTTCCGTTATTTCTCGAATTGGTGTATGCACTATGTCTTATAATTTTAACACCAGGGCCCGTATTCACCAACCACCTAAGGGAGAAAAATAACCTAAGGTTTTAATTTTGCCTAAGTTTGTTCATGTTTTCCCCTTAAATTTGAGGAAATGCCTTAAGTCATATTCACAAAACTCCTAACCTTAGAAATACGCCATAGGTTAACCGTGTTTTCCCTCAAAGTAAAGGGACACATACACCTCCCTTAAGTCCAACGAAATCAATTACGAGTAACACCCATAGATCTTATATAAACTGGAATACCAGTTATTTTTTTTTTTACTAACAAGTCATAATACTACACATAAACATTGAGAAAACACATTACTTCGATTATATATAAATTATCCGAGTAGAATTAAATTTCTACGTCATGAATTTCGACATTGTAAATCGCTGACGTATTGTAAATTAAATTATAACTCGCATTTAATTCAAAGCTGGCAATCCAAATTACAAGTAATGGTGATTCAATAATGGAGAAAGCATAAACTAGATTTAACAAACATTTGATAAGGTTTGTTAAACCAGAAAACAAGAATGAAAATTTGGATTATTAAATTTAAACTACTACAGGTTAGGCATTCTAAAGTGTACATATTTCGGACATGTATAGTATTCGGATAAACAGTAATAGATATACTAGATGTTCCATGCATTTAGATTGTGTTTTGTTACAAAAGCTATCATAGGGATGATGATAATATAATGACGATACATATGTGATGAAAAGGTGCTACCATATATCTTAAATTACTTAAATGTGTTAAAAGACTTAAATGTGTTATGATGAAGTAGATTTTAATGAGCATTTATTGTTTTTACAAATAAACATAGTATAGTGATAGAAATAATAAAAGTTGTGAAATGAAAAACTTAATGTGGATATTGTTCGCACAAATTATTTATGTTTTGTCATTATCTTTGTGTACCATTAAAAAATGTTGTGTTATGTATCATGGTATTGTTATTTAATAAAGCAGTATAACTTTTTAAGATATTGTGTTACTCTTAGAGCATATGTTTATAAAAAAACATGCATAATACATACAAAAACACAATAAACGCGATTCGAAATTGACCCCAACATTTTTCAATTTGACTCCTCAAAATTTCAGTCCAGGGGTCATTGACTCCTGGTTTTTAAAATCTATTGAAATCCCTGAATTAGTTGTTAATAAATATATATTTTGAAAGATAAATGATTTCTATATATTTCTTAGATAATATAATGTTTGTATATTGGACATATTAACAAGAATAATATATATATACTTAGGTAATTACTTTAATTAGTAATATCGTACCCTGGTAAAAAAACCATACAGTTTATGTTAGTCTATGCCAAAATATAACTTTAATTGGTCAACTCGTACCTGCAATAAACATAAAAAACATCTAATGCATGCAAACACCCATCGCAATTTGTTTCCATAAAGAACAAATATAAAAAAGGTTGACCAATCTGAAAAATGACTAAAGAAAGAGTTGACCAATTCGAGTACGAGTTGACTAGGGTACGAGTTGACTTAGGTACGAGTTGACTGGCATTCCTTTGTAGTACGTTTATGTTCAATGAAACACTGACACATTCTATCACTAATTTTTTATTACTCTAGTTTACGCATGTAATTGATAATTATAATTGTATAATTAGATGTATCATTATTTTTATTGAAGCTTTTCTGCAAATAATAATACGGCTAATGCATAGAGCTCTTTGTTGTGTCGAATTGTCTGTCGTTCAGTCTTCAGACAATCTTAATTACTTTGATGCTAATGGCGCGTTCTTTTAAAATGCAAATAAATGTGTTAATGCATTCTTTTGGCACTAAATATAATATATTTTTTAAATTATTCAGGTGTTGTTTTTTTTAAGTTTCTTTTCGATTTATTGACTAAAAAAGTCTCGTTATCCATATGCTTTGTGTTAGCTGTAAGCAATGCTTTTGCCTACCAGTGCATTGCGCATGCGCGAAAATCAGGAATCAAAACAATAAAAATGAACTGGTCTATTCGCATTACACTTTGATAGGATATTTCGTACACCACGGTCAGTTATCACATAAGAATGGTGAAGTCCAGGCACGGTTTTACCGGGGGGGGGGGGCACGAGGGGCACGTGCCCCCCCAGCGGTTGAAGACAAAAATTGTATTTATGTGTTTGTGAAACCAACTTGGTTGATGTTCTGATTTCCCCGATTTCCGACAAAGGAAGTGCCTCCCCTCCCTGCTTTTTATCTTAACAACCTTACCGTCTACTATCCACAGGGGGCACCTTTTAGACGTTAACACTCAATTATCACCGTAGCAAAAACTCTTTGCGGCCGAAGATTTAAAGCGTCTAGATAATAGTGAGCGTCTGTCATTTACATTCAATAAGCGTCTGGTTGATCTTGAACGTTGTTTTGAAGGCAAGTATACCAATTAACAGTGTATTGTCATAACCATGGGGACGTAATATATGGAGACGTTTCTTGCGGTATATAATACAGCGTTTCACATCATTTTCTTCATCACAATGAAGCGAAAGGCAACAACGCTGGATCGATTTTTTGGTCCATCCAAAGTCCAAAAAAAAGTTATTGAGCCTAAGGTGAGAATTTATTAATAAATATTTTGGTATTATAATCCGTTAATTGCGTTAAGTTTATTCAGTTTGTTAATTTTTTAACTCTAAAATATTGCAATGAAAGAACAAAAAGATTGAGTTTAAATTTATTAACAACTTTCTTTACACTGATAGTATGATAAATAGTATGATAAATAAGACAATTCAATTAAATTTGCATGTTCTGCTCTATATAAGCATTGTAGTAATTAATTTAATGACAGTAATTGAACTTTATTGAATATTTTATGCACTTTTTTCAGCATTTGAATTTTCAATTAATAACAAACATATTCTATAAACAGTGGTTATTCCATCAGTAAGACAGAACCTGGACAACTTCAGTCTGGAGTACTACTTTGATGACCTCCCTTCACCAGGAACACTTCAGGCAGACATTGAGTGCTGGAGGTGTAAGTGGGTAAATGATCCCAACCCCCCTTCAACATTAAGTGCTGCATTAAAAGCATGCAATAGACAGATTTTCCCAAACATTTATACGATATTAAAAATTGCAGCAACATTTCCAGTGACAAGATGTGAATGCGAAAAGAGCATTTCAACGTTAGGGAATGTGAAAACAAACTGTCGTTCAACAATGGGGGAAGAAAGACTCACTGGTCTGTGTCTGATGTCAGTGCACAGGGACATTCATGTGAATGTTAGTGACATTGTCAAGCAATTTGCAAGACAGAATCCAAGTAAAATGAAACTGCCTTGTATTTTGGAGTATTTTTTAAGCAATGATGACAATGACTTGTCTTAACTTAAAGAGAGTGATAGCTTGTACATTTTCCTGATGACAGTTTGAAAATTGTGATTTTTTTGTTTGTTTGTATTTGTTACTTGTTGAACAATTGAATGGCAATCACAATTGGAAATAAAAAATTAACATTATTTATAAACAGCATTTTCTTTTACTTCTTTATGTTGAAAGCACCATTATAAAGTATAAAAATAGTCTTTTTTTCTCAGGAAATAGCCCAAAAACGCACCACAGACGATATAAGAACCAAAAATTTTCCGGACCCCCCTAGATGTGCGCAATAAATCTTGTGCCCCCCCCCCCTCCCCCAACTGGGTCCTCTCTGGATCCGGCCCTGAAGTCTCAAGTGTTTAGCAATCCCAACCGAGCTGCACCCAGCACTATTTAACTTTCTTATTGTTGTTTAAATGTGTTTTGATGTCCGATGAGGCATTCGCAATAATTGAATATCCTGAGTAGAATACAGTACCCGATCTTGACGGAAAGGATAACTTACACTAAATTAAAAACAACAACACAGACATAACGTTTACAAAAAATCCCTCTTCCGCGCATTTGATTTGCGCGCCGTGCTGTAAATCAATAAATAGGATATCTAAATATAGTGCACAGAAGCCCCGCCTTTTCATCGGTTTTCATCGCTACGCATGCGCAATGAAGTAAGCGCAAACAATCGCTAACAATCGCAAACAAACGCTTAAAACGGTTTAAAACGGTTAAAAACGCAATCGCTATTAATCGCAACCTTGCGGAACACAATCGCTAACTCTACTGTATTGTTTCAGTAAAATATTAATGTATAATATTGTCACTCGCATGAGCTTTATTGTTTTTCAACCGTTTTGTTGCCCTGATAATTTCTTCTGTCGATATTGGATTATCGAGTTCGGGGTACGAAGGTTCTGTGTTTAGCCTTTTATCAAAGTCATGTAAACATGTATCGGCATTAACGAATTTATATTTACGTTACCTTGGTCAGCTTATTTACTGAAATAATTGTGAAATTCGCTTAACGATATCGTATCTGAGCTTTGTGATGTAGTCTTACGTTTTAATAATTTCCAAAATTCGCGGGGGGGGGGGGGTTCCGTATCATACTATTCCTTTGTTTGCTAAGATCATTGTTGTACTTTAATTTCGTTTTTCTATACGTATACTTGTAATTCTTTTTCGATGCAATCATTCGCTCGCGTGTATGTTCATTTTTATTTAGATTGTTCTCGTATAAAGCTCGTGTACATCGATATTGTTTGTTTTTACACTCTTCGTTAAACTATTTTTGCTTATCTTTTCCAGAGTCTATAAATCCTTTATTTTCAGGTTCAACAATGTGCTTAAAATATTTTTCTCTTTTCGAATTTAAAAGTTGCTAACTAGAATATCAGGATCTATGTTTAAATCGATTTGCGATAAAAGCGTTTGTTCCAGATTTTGGACATCGCACGTAACATCTCGTAAGAAGTCGCATTTGTTCCCAGGTTTCCATTTAAAATAAACAATAGGATTAGTATTACTTGCTGAAACCGCGAAATTCATTGGGCGATCAAACGTTAGAGGCGCATGATTAGAGAATTCCGTAAAATCGTTAACGGTAAAATTTACAAAATCATTGAAATTGGAACGCGCAGTTAATACATAATCCACTAGGCTTTCACCGTTGTGTGTTTAGCATGTTATCTTACCTATGTTATGGTCGTTATGTAACCGCCCATTCACGATACGTAGCACATATCTAATAGGTAGTCTCCGAATCGATTCGTAACCCGGTCACTATTTGATCATGGGAATAGTCTCAATATCTAGGTCAGAAACAAAATCAATATTGCTCATATATCTATCATTTTCGATATAATCAGCTTTATTTCCCGTTCGCGAGTTTGTGTCTCCGGTGAGAAATACTTTTCCTGTGGATTGATAAAATATTATATCAAATTCAATACATTGAAAAATATCATAAGAATACAAAGAATGAGCAGGGGAATTTTCAGGTGCAATATATACATCACATATATGAACATCAGATTCTGTATTAAAAAATAACTTATCTAGTTTAAGCCAAACAATACAATCAATATCATTTTTAACTAATGTGACACCTTTACGAATAGAGTCTTAAATATAAATTACAATACCACCACTCGAGCGTTTCGCTCTTCGGTGTTGTAAACGTCTGTATGAGTTAATAGGTTTGCTATATCCTTTAAGATCTATGGTAGAGTCTTTATGTGTCCAAGTTTCAGTAAGACAAATGATATCGTGACAATTTTGAAAAGATAAAAACTTACTATCAGAGCATTTAAGCGCTGTTAGTCCTTCCACATTCCATGTGACAAATTTTATGACATTCTCACAAACGTCCTATTCCTTATACAGTTGTTTGTTAATATACAGCTTGTCAATTTTAAAATATGCCTCCTTTCCCTCGGATCTCGCGTTTTTCATGATGGGTATGAGCCTTCGTCGGACCTCCATTACTTCCCGTGGATACTGCTCGGATATTCCGAATGGGGTACCTTTAAGTTGTTTCGACTCCTTGCGGACCCTCTCCTATCCGGGTAGTATGCGAATTTCGCAACAATAGGACGCACTTTATTAGGTTGATATCGTCCTATACGATGTGCCCTGTGCAACTTTATTTCAGATTGGGCGTTTTGCACGTGCAGCCTTTTTTCAATGAATTCCAGGATTTTTTGTCGCATTGTTCGTCTTTTTCCTCAGGTATCTGGAAAAACAAGAAATTTTCGCGCATACTCCGGCACTTGAGGTCCGTTATTTCCGCCTGAAGTTTTTGTTCTTGCAGGATCGCTGAGTCCTCACGGTTTTGCGAATTGCAGGTGGATTTTATAGTTGAGTCAAGTTCACTCTGATTTTGGTTAAATTTTCGATCATATTCCCGCTGAAATCACATGATTTTTCTAAATCCTTTATTCGGGTCTCAAAATTATTCATTCTTTGCTCAATTTTGTCAATTCTTGAGACTATGCCCGACACTGTTTGTTGTATTTGATCCAGCTGTGATAATTTTTTGTCAACAGAATTCAACCTTTCCAAGATTGATGACAAAATGTCTTAGCTTGGTAGCGGTGATGGCGTTCCCGGCGGTATAAACCCTTGTCCATAAAAATTGGGCGTATTCATTATGTATGAACATGACATCTGCGTAAGTTGTGGGCTGCCATAGAACTGACTTGACTGACTTGACTGACTCGCCTGTGATTGACCGATAAGATTCGTCACTGGCGATGCTTGAGCATTTTGCGCCATATTTTTTCCTTTGTTCCGTTTGTTCGTGTTTGGTTTTGAACTTTATTGACCGTTATCCGGCGAATCTTTGGAAGGTTTGCGTTTCTTTGTCATAAATAATCATCCATTTGTTCACTAAAAACACATTTTATTCACGATCACACGTTAAATCCATGAACTTTCAATTTTTTTCGATGTATTTTGACTATGATAATTCTTTATTCCGCCATGTAACGCATGCGCAACAATAACATTTTCGGGTCATTCTTTAAAAGAGCGAATAAATTTTAACAAAGATGTTAATAACGCTGTGAATTACATACAAAATGTAATTATATTAACGAAATATTATATATTCAGCATGTTATCAATAATTTAAAACTGAAGCTTCAAATTGAAAAATAAATAGCCCTAAACAATGATACTCTTCATATATTTGAACCAAAATGGTAACAATTACATGTTAAACTATCTGTCTTAGACATCCGTTTTAGGGGTTAATACCTTCAAAATACAAGATGTTAATAACGCTGTGAATTACATACAAAATGTAATTATATTAATGAAATTTTATATATTCAGCATGTTATCAATAATTTAAAACTGAAGCTTCAAATTGAAAAAGAAATAGCCCTAAACAATGGTACTCTTCATATATTTGAGCAAAAATGGAAACACATTAAACTTTCATAAACAAGTCCAGTATGCATTCTACCTACTTTATGCAACTCATCCTTATTCATAATTATTCTTTTATTCTTCTGTCTTAAAAATCACAAACGGCCAAAGAAAACAATACACATAAGCCTTTTTTTAAATCAAAAGGAAACCACAAGGTCAAAAAAGTATATATTAGCATATCTTGTATAACATGTTTGAACATTATTGCTGCTACATGGTATCATTTTGCTGTATGATCATAGACATGTATACATTGTATGTCTTATAATGAATAAAAAAAGTTTGAGTGGTAATTGGCGATTAAATAATTCGTAAAGTCATTCTCCCCTTCTACATCTTATTTTAGTAGAGCAATTGTTTCTTTCTTGCGTGTGCAATTTGTACTGGTTTATTAGTATTATCAATTTTATTATTATATATTTGAAAAAGAAAAAAATATAAATTCATTATTAGTTAATACGGTAATCAATAAGTGTTGACACAGTTACGCAATTTTCCACTGTAATACACTCAACACATCGAAAACGATGAACAATATCATATGAAATCATTGAAGCTTTTACATTTTCTTATTAAGATACATAATCCCCTTGCATCAACCGAAAGTTAATTATGAGATTTAAGTACAGTAATGCCATCATTGTTTTGTTTTTTTACATATTTCAGGAATGTTGGATGACCAAGAGTTGTTTCAATTCAAGAGCACCTATCAACCCAACTTCTCGCGATTTTTCAATTTTTGAATCGGAAATAGTGATGACTACGCCTTGATCAGACGCGAAGAATTCACGAAGACGCCATGAACCACGTTCTACAATGGGATATATTGTTATTTGTTGGTTTGATTTTACAAATTATAATGGGCTGTTTTTTCCTAATAGCCTCACAATTGAAAAAAACAACAACAACAACATTACAGGTCTATACGCATCTGAAGACAAACGTATAATAATCTTTGATAATCTTTTTTTTATAGTGTATGCTAAAACCACAATTTTATTGTTCGCTAATGCTGTCTTCGAATTTTCTAAAGAAAGCACTGTGAACTTGGTACCATCAAACATTTTTAACTAAGGTTTTCCTTTGCGAATGAAGGCCATCATGAATATTGATATATAAACTTAATTTTGCTCGTATCACCAGCTTATACGGATTTCTTAAGTAATATGTACTGTTACTAATATTGGTAAAATTGTCTCATGCTTTCAATGTGATTTACATGTACATATCACCTCACCATTAGTCATTATTCGCTATTCGAACCTCTTTCAAGTGTCCCACTCAGTTGTGATGTGCCTATCATATCTGTTTCATTTGTGTTGTGATTATCATAACTGTTTCATTTTTAATTATTCAGCTCGGCTTTTCATGTTACAAATGTTCAAGTACCCTTACTAAATTTTGCTCTGCATATAATTACTGTTTAAAGTAAACGTACTCTGTTGGGTTTGCCTGCCTTATTAAATAGTTGTTAAGTGATTTTTTAAAATGCCGTTTGCCTTTTTTACACCATATATAATTTGCTTCGTTTGCATTGATTTTTTTGCGACTGTAATGTCGGTTTTTATCTTAACGTTATCCTGTTAAAGCTCTGTCATTAACACGTTGTCAGTCACTGATTTAGATTTGCTGAGGCTCACAAACATGAAAAGAGATAAAACGATCACTCTTAATTACTTCTATATTATCATGGCTCTCATGAAACACGTTCACGAATCAATCCGAGTGTGAATAAAGGGCACACCTCAAACGATTCATTTATTAGGTTGCTAGTATTATGTAAGTAGTGTTGAGCGCTGTGTATGGTACCTTATCTGCACGTTATATTCCTATATTGCCTTTATGTATTTACATAATACGTAAATAAATTATATTTTACCCAAGATGGTTACCAACTCGTAGATTGCTAATTTAAAATTAACCATTGTTTTGTTTATTTATGCCACTAGTTTAGGACGTTTAAATACCAAGCACATAATAAACATATAACAAAGCAATCGTTGAATGAATAGACACTTCCACACTGGTTTGAACCACAGACCCTTGGAGTAAAAGTCTAGCACTAGGACCCTCCGGCCATCCGTGCTAATCCAGAGAGTGGCTTATCTTATTCTTTATATAAGCTATCCCCGTAGTGACAAAAACTATAGCGATAGCAACAGAAATCTCCAAATTATTCCATCGTTTCGCGTTTGTAACGCTTTATATGTTTAGGTTTTGAACTCGTCAAAAGATACATATAATGGATATTTTAGCGCTTGGCAAATGTTCAGTTTGACTGTTTCTTCGAAATGATCGTACTTACAACGAACATTTGCGAATCTGAAACATTTTTTTCAATTTTGTCAATTAACCAAAACGTGAAAAGGTCGCTTTAATACACATAATACATATGTCATGTTTCGGAGTTTTTAATGTTAGAACTTGCAGTATTGTTAATAATTGTATTTTTGACATAATTGATGTTTACACTGGGGATATTGTTTAGAGTTATTTTAATGATAAACTACTTAAGTTTTATGTCAATTACTCGTTGACACGTTGATCGCAGTACACTCTACGTGAAAAGAGACGACAACGAAATGATTCCACTGAGCGTCCTGGTTGTTCCAACAATAGCGAAATCCATCGACACAAGCCTCCTGACAGTTGCAGCCATATTTACCTATCTCCGACGGTTGAAGTTAGCCCAACCAGTCTCAGTCGATTCAATGCTAGACTTTGCCGTTCTGATTGGCGCAGACCACTACTTGGACTTGGTTGAAGACACTGTTATACGCGGGAACGGTCCTACAGCTGTGAAGTCCAAGCTAGGCTACCTACTGTCGGGTCCTGTTCATACGGGGACTACATCAAAAACCACAGGCGCATTCTCTTGACGGATAACGACACACACATGGAAACAAAACGCACAAATGAGGAAAATGATTTCCATATAAACTCCAGAAAAACATTTGAAAGTTACAACGTTTCTGAGAAATACCATGAACTTTAATTGCAGTCGGACTTCCAAAGTACTGACGCCATTATGCCACGTCAAAATGACACAGAAGTAGAAGCCGGAAGTGGGGGTCACGTGTCAGACGCCGCCTGCATCCAGACGCCTGAGCTAATATCTCCGCTTCGCCGAGTATAATTTCGATCCCCACATGCGTATGTGCCCAGAGGACACAAAATGCTTCCCGAGAAAGGTCGTTGTATACAGAGTCAGTCTTCTGAGTCGATTATTCACCACTCTGGACCTGACGGTTCCCCATCCCACACATTTTCTAAAGGCAAGCGCAATGGTGATACATATTATTCGTGTGATTACGCAGGGCATTCGCACGGCTATTCAAGACACACTGCTACCACTGAGCGTCGGTCAAGCATGGACACGTACAAAAACACGAAGCTCGGTGTTTCCAATATGAAAAATACACCTGAACACTCTTCCTACTGGAAAGAGAAAACATAGACAGATTCCCTTCATGGAAACAGTCACGATCACCACCATACCTATTTCCCTCATGCACCTTTCGAGTTTATTAGCATGTGTTCTTGTACGAAAATGCCACGTGTACTGCACGGTTCTTCTTCGCGCAACGTGAAATTTTGTAACCGATTTCAGACGTATTCAATGATTGATTCTAATACCATAAGATATTGGCACAACTGCAAGAAAAACTGTCTTTTATGCTTTTTTTAAAGATTTTTGCAAATGTATTTCAATAACTTTAGATATTTGCAAAATGGGGTTCTTAACGGTGTGTTAACATTCTGTCCAGCCTCTGTGTAAACACCTGAAAACCTCGATGATTCTGCACACTGGTCTATCTTACTACCACGTTCATTTACCGCTTATCAATGAGTCATCTTACTATAGCAAGAGAAGATATCGTTGATTGCGTTTAAAATATTGGGCGCAAGACGCAGTATTCTTATATCAAATTCACATTGTGGTTATATCCGAGAAATGCTGACTTGTATAAAATTCTAAGCAGTATAGGTATTTGAAGAAAATGTTAAATTTCAAACTTGACATAGGAAAGCCATTTTCATTTAGATTTAAAACATATGTCACGTAATTACACATTGTTCCTTGATAATACACAGTAACAACTAAAGTTCTTTTTTTTTCATCGAGATTTATTTCTGTTAAATAATTTCTAACACAACGCTTCTAATGTTCATGAAGTACACTTTTACAGCGCGGCGGCCTATGGCCGCAACGTCAGGAAAGCGTGAATACTCTACTCGATTGTCAAACTTAGGACTCCTTTTCATACAACGCAGATGCCAATTTATACAATAATGGACAAATAAATTGGGTGACGGCTGTCTGGATGATTGACTTTAACATGAGTTGAATTACCTGATACGGGATGGCTTTATGTGTGACTTACATATCTTGTGCATATATATGCCAATAATTAAGCGAGACCACGTTTGTTTAACTGCATATATGAAAGTTCACCTGTCATTTAACATGAAAATATACACAAATTAACAGTGCTGCATGTGCTTACCATAGACATAACTAATTATTGAACCCAGCCATGGGCAATAACTTGGTGCATTTTTCTCGTCTAATTTTACGATGACATATGATGCCCATTTATGCATTTCTTCATGAAGACAGATATTATGTATTCAGTTACACCGAACAAGGAATATACATGAAATACACCAATTATGCGACACATCTCATTTTCATTAAAAAAAGATTTTATATTTAATGATTTAAAATCTTTAGAAAGATCAAATCCTGAATGACAAGTGTCTTACAATATCATGTATCAATGTTAAATGACTTGATCGATTGTCCACGTAACACTACAGGCGTTGTTTGACTAGTGACCTCCTGTGCTGTCCATTCGACGTAGGTATTGCCCGGGTTGAATATGTACCTGTTGCTGTCAAGTAGATGTCTTGGTTTGTTGTTTTCTGTCTATGATGATTCATGGGTGATGTTATCTACCATTGCTGTCGTGAAGAAGCTCTATCTATCGCCAAGCTGTGTAGGCAAATCGCACGTGGTCGGTTGCGCTCATCTGCGTATCAAGGTTCACATCGAGGCTGGATATGTCATCGTGGTTTCTGTTGTTTTTGTCGCTGAACCAGCCGTCATCACGTCGTTGTTTCTGTTGTTGAATCCATCGTGATGTTGTCTCTGGATATGGTGTTGATGCGTACCGCGTTGCTTATCAATTGTGACGTCTGTTAAAACCTTTGTGATCGCATTGTTGTTTCTGTTGTTGCTGATTGTACTCTTGTCTTTGGTTCCAGCGTCTTCATTTCTCTTGGGACATTAAGATCTTCTATTGGCCATAATGCTCACGAGGTATTAACTATAGCAGTGTTCTCCTTGATGTCTTAGGCCTCGGAAGTATCATTCCAAATGCGTTATCTACGCACGTCAAACAGTTGAACGGCTGTCTGGATGATTGACTTTAACATGAGTTGAATTACCTGATACGGGATGGCTTTATGTGTGACTTACATATCTTGTGCATATATATGCCAATAATTAAGCGAAACCACGTTTGTTTAACTGCATATATGAAAGTTCACCTGTCATTTAACATGAAAATATACACAAATTAACAGTGCTGCATGTGCTTACCATAGACATAACTAATTAGTGAACCCAGCCATGGGCAATAACTTGGTGCATTTTTCTCGTCTAATTTTACGATGACATATGATGCCCATTTATGCATTTCTTCATGAAGACAGATATTATGTATTCAGTTACACCGAACAAGGAATATACATGAAATACACCAATTATGCGACACATATAAAAAAATGAAAGTGGTACACAAAGATATGCGGTAGAGAGCTACTAATAACCCGCTGTTCATGGATTCGATACCCACATTGCATGTATGTAAAAAAGCAATACATAAACAAACACGCCATACATAGTCATAATTGTTTAGTTGTGTACTTGAATCGCATTTGCGATGCGTTATGCGTCAAGGCATGCATACAAAGTACAAATTAAAGATCCAAAATGAGTCGAAATTCATCAATATTATAATGAATGAGACTTGCAAACAAACGCAGTGTATATAAACATATTGATTATAGCGTTTAATATGTTTTATAGAATGTATCGTACCATATAGTGTTTTGTTACTTTCCGTTGAACACTTATGGTAAGTTTGTAACGATTTGATAGGGCGCGTTTTACCACGTGTTGCTCTCATTTCAACTTGAAAGGAATTCTTCAAACACATTTTCAAAACATAAGGCTTATATTAAAATAATTTCAGAATAACCTATACTATATTTTCTTCTTAGTCTGTAGAAAACAAGCGGCGTATTGCGTTCGAATAAAGAAAAGATTCCCGGGTTAGTGATGATCATGGCTGTAATAACCAACAGTTTGGAGTCGGGTTGCATTGGAATTATATCACATGGGCAATAGCTAGCTCGAGTTGTTTGATATCAAGCATAGGATAGACAACCCGTTGGTTAATAGAGAAATATTAAACACTCGGAAATCGTTTGATTTTTTCACGAATATAATAATGTGCATCCAAATGATATAATATCTATATCAAAACAATCAATGTTCTGTGTCCTCGAAAAACATACATATACGTAATTGTTCGGTGTGTTTCGTTTAAACAATTCAAAACGGTTTTATCATAAACATTTATTGAGTAATCAATGTGACGTCATATGTCTACATGCACTCATAGTCCAAATACAATAAACGCTTATATTTTGATGACTGAATTATGGCAATTGTAATGCAGAAATTAGTTGTTTGCCAAGTTTGCTAGATCGCGGGCTTAAATAAGGGCATTTAAATACACAATTTCTAGGAATTTCTTGTGTAACCATAATAACGTGGGCTTCGCACATGGTATGTTACAGAATATACGCGACTAATTTGCAGTCTTTGAACATACATTAAAACTCGCGGATTTTTGTAAAATTTTGGTTCAATAGTCAATGTTTCTATCGTCTTATCTTTGCAATTATCCAGCCGTGCTCAAACGAGTCGAACAGTCTTGATAAGAGATGTCGTTTATGTCCGTTGCTTAAACTAAACATTGAAATTAGAGCACATTCCGATCTATGACGATACTTATCTTACACTTTTGCGGGCCTTTATCAAGCGTAAATATTGTATTGTTTAACTAATTCTACTTTATTTTAGAGCGTAGCATCCTGTTTGCGGTCAAGCATGTGTAATTTAAACTTAGATTAAAATAGGTGGCGTTCAGTATATTGTACACACGATTTACTGTATACTCGCGATTCTTATACCGCATTCGACAGCAAGATATTTGCAGACAACGCAAATGCTTGACATGCTTGCCAGTGATTCAGAGGTTACGTGACGTCTAATAACTGTCAATTTATTTCGGCATCTTAGACATTAAGGATGTAACTAGTAAATATTAATGGATTCGGCATCTTAGGCAATGGCGTTTTAATTGATATCACCTAAAAATTAATTGAATCGGCACCTTTTACATTTACGATATGAGTGGTAAATATTATTGGGTTCGGTATCTGTGAACGTTGCGTTGGGATTGGTTAATATTAATTAAACGATTGCAGCACCCCTTGACCTGAATAGTTTAATCTCGCCTAGCGGAGTCGTTAAATAACTAGCGAATTACGGTAACCGAGCCGGCTAGGTAAGCTTGTAGAGCGCGAAAATACCAATGTTGGTATCGCGGGTTCGATTACCGGTCCGGCCACATCATTTTTGTGGTGATTGGCAATATTTCGCAGACCATTTTCCTACGTAGCTCTGATTGAAAAAGGCAGTGTTTACATACCGTGACCATAAACGACGATACTGTGTATAGTGCACAAAGATTTTCCCGTAACAGCAAAACAAAATAGAGTAGGTTTACAGGGGAAATGTTGAGATACCAGATGCCCTGGGCATATTTAGTGTCAAGCGCCAAGTACTCTGAACCATGGTTTATCGTCTATAGCGGAAAACGAGTAAGTATATTAGAGTTGGCCGGTGAATCTTCGGCCTCAGTTCTGGTACCAGTGTATAAGCACTAGACTGAGGTTCCGCTCGTAACCGAAATATACGGTGCCTCTAAATAGCTAACTTCTGTAACCACGGACAGCCAGATATGATAACCTCTGGTAACTTCTATCGGCCTTGAATGTTAGACGCGGTGCTATGATATTTAAAAAGATAACATAAGTACATCAACGGTTAGAATTATAACGTTTTTATCCGAAAAGTATCATATGCACATATGTGTTTGTGTATTGTTATTTATTATTTATTTATTTATTTATTTATTGTTAAATGGTCCGAGGGCCATTATGCGGCTATGACCGATAATAGACGTCCGGCCCAGCTCTGCCGTGTGTTATCGTTTATATTACATATCGTTATATTGTGTTTCTTCACTTAAATTTATTACCAAACCAACATTCCGTAGATTTATTAACAGTCAATTAATGACGCAATTTATGACGTACCTCTTGTGATGTAATTCATGTGACGAAACACACACTTTAGCTTGATTATGCATTTTAGTGATAACACTTGGACAAGGTGGTTTATTTGACAGTAGTCAAATAATTTTGTTAGCATCGAACGAATCCAAAACGAATATCGGATTGTGCGTTTGTGAAGGATTATTGGAAACGTCTGAAGGAATAAAATAAATCGCTCCGACTAATAATTCGATTAGTTTTGTTCAGAATGGTAAAAATTCGATAAAAGTTTCCAAAAAGTATGGTTTTGAATAAATTAAGATGAAGGAGTGGAATAACAGTAAATGGAAATGAATATTGCTGTAATTTTATTTTTATGTTTCAGTTGAAATCGATACTTGTTTTATTATTCAAATTTTCCACTACGCTCACATACCAGTAATTCAGATTTATTCGTGGCTATCTGACTAAATTGTTTTACTAACCGATAAATAAGACTGAAAGTGGAAGCCATTTTGTTCAATTGAAGCTGCGCGCTCGGATTCTTTTCAGATATGAAAAATCGTCCCGGTTAAGCGGGCCAATATAAATTATATTGGCCCGCTAGATACGAATAACGGCTAGCTCGCGACGTCATTTTGCTACTATTTATAGTAACGATATATACTAGTAACGTGTATATTAAATAAAAATTGTGCCTTCATATCAGATCGGACATGGCTAATGTTCCGTTACATGATTAATGGCCTACGTTTTCCACAGAATCCTAATTGACTCGCAAAGGGACGCAGTAACTCTCGGTAAAGTAAAAAAAGTAAAATAAAATAACTAACTGGTATTTGTCACACAGTCAATTATCAGATCTTATAGTTCAAGGTTAGTTTTGTACGCGTATTGCCGTTAGGAGTTAACCGTTTAGCGATCGGAATGTTTAATAACGAGCTGTGCTAATAAAAAAGTATACGGTACATGGGGTTGAAGGAAATTCGAATAAAAATAAAACAATTAATTTTGTTTTTAATCTTAATTGCGCATTTGCAATATTGACAGTATAGCAATAGAAAATTAAACATAACATAAGTTCAATAATTGCACCGGTTTTGAACATTGTCACGCTTTAAATTAAATCGAACATGTTCGTGATTCTTGCTTTTATATTAAGTAACCATCACACCATTTCTGCTACTAAATTTGAACACCTTATTGCAAAATAAGCCACTCCATTTCAAGAGATAAGACCGAATCTCTATATAAATTGCAAGGTTTGTCTATACGTGGTACCGCTGAAGGGAAACGCTTGCTTAAGGTAAGTAATTTATATCTGTTCGCAGCATATTGATTTGTTTGATTCTATATTCTTTACATCATTTAACGCTTCATAAAGTTTAATGGTATAATCGATAAGGCCACCAATACTGTATGTTCACGTACGTGTGATTGAATCTGCCTAAACCTATTCAAAAAGAAAATATGTTTAAGTAACTGGAAATGTTGCAATTACGGTTACAGTACACCAGTATTTCGACAAACAAAATATGTACACAATGTCTATTTAAGTTGTGCAATTTTACGTTTCAATTTGATTAAATGATTCACGTTTTCACAATTCGCATGGTTCTCTTTCCCTTACAATATGTTTATTGTAAACGAGGTCACATTAATAAATGCTTCTTTTTCACGCCGAGACTCGTTTTAAGGGCGAAATGTTCTTCAACTTCGTTCTGGTTCTTCTCGCTGTAATCAGCGTATGTAGCGGTAAGTAACTCGTGTGTTTATTTGTGTTATCAAATCAAAAATGGTTTTTGAATAGTTTAAGTGTATGTTAAGAAAAAATGTTATTATACTTTCTTTATATTATTAAATCCCTCCACACAGATGATAATATATATTTGATATATAAAATTTAATTACTGATATTGTGTTTCAGTGGAATGTTTGACTTGTCTCCATAGTACGGATATTCAAAGTCCTCGACACTGCAAATATGTGATGGAATGTGAGAATGGCGAGGTAGATCTCGTTTTAAAATATGTCTGCATTTGGTCTTCTTTACTAACCGGTTTCAGATTTAGTAATTTACATGATTGAACTTTATATATTTGAATCGGGACAGCTATTTTTAATACCATTGATTCAATAAAATATGATACAAAATCAGTTTCATCTCACTAGCTTTACCATTTTAAATGTTTTATTTGATTAAGGTGTGCAATGTTCACCGGACCACAAATCCATCCGGGGATGTTGTTTTTGACGTGGGCTGTGTACATCATTCGGTAATTTCTTAATTCCTTTACTTCATTTTGTAACAAAAACGAATGTTATGTTCCACATGTGTTCGTCGGTACATATATACTCCGTGTACGCACGTTTAAATTGGTCGTTTAAAGGGCGAATTATAACGCTTGTTTTTGTTTAGGGCGTGTTCCAACCGATCCCATGTTTTAATGAACACATGAAACATGAAACTCCAGAGACATTGTCATGAGATTTATTTTCGTATCCGGTAGTTGTTATTAAATTTAATTCACCATTTGCCTATACAATACAGGACACTACATACAACTAAAACAGTAATCGTACAACTTTGATTCAAACTGGGGTCACCGCCTTAGAACGGTCAGTGTAAAACACCGATGATGTGATGCCTACGCGAATACAAAATACAAACGTGTTGATAAACGTCATTACCACAGATATCCAGATAAATTAATTATTGATTATATGATTACAGAACGTAGCATCAATCGGTAGAAAATCAAGATAATCGTAATGCATTTACGTGAGAAGCAGTTACATGAGATTTGAATGCCGAATTACTTGAATTTATATGATTATCACTCAATATATATATATAATAAAAACCAATTAAGTCAAGTTTTAAACACTTTTATCGAGTTACTGTTTACGTAAGCGGCTAGATTAAACGTATCTATCACCATTCAAACGTAGATGTAAATTGTTTGTTCAAGATGTTCAATCGTTTGTGAAATCATTTGTTGTTAATCGAATGAAATATGGTCATATTCCGCATTATCTTTTTGTTAGAGTTATTCGATTTACAATATAAACATCACATTATTTTAAACCAATAATAAACCAAAATTGCCCAAGTTGTTATAATTATAGAAAAGAACAAACACTTCTATAAGTAGTTATTGATTAATAATAATCATGTCGATCTGCTTGTGCAGAATGGTGATGGAGTCTAAAAAATCGTGATTGTTTATACATGATTTATTTTTAAAGACAAATGGTATATGTCTAATAAATATACTTAATTAATTCGGCCATATTGTCAAATTATCTCTCATAAACAGCCACTTCTGAAAGTATAACGTATTTTATACAAATTAATCATGCATTTTGTTTGTGCTCTCCGGAACAAATATACTTATTTAATGATTATAGATATATGGACATTAATCTTTTAAAGTACAATTCGGGAAAATCAAGGAACCGTCGATTCTTTTGTTTTTCAGGTGTGCATGATCAATGAACAGAGCGAGTTCGGCGATACAGTGTACACATCACAGTGTGTCGGATTAACGGTATGTGAAAAAATATTATATGCGTTAGCCGAGTATTGATATTTTAAAAACATGCGTAGCGTACAATCTGTACGATTATAAATATGTGTCTTTACGCATAGTTATGAGTAAATTTATTATTTTCTAATCTCAAAATACTATATAATTCTCATCATCATTATCAACCATTTCATCATCATCCTATCAACATCCTTATCATTATCATACAAATAATAAGCCATAGACAAAATAGGAGTGGATGTTTGTGTATGACAGGATTTTCGACATATAAATGCAAAAACAAAATTCTTCTGACGCCCGTTTGTGTTCCATGTGCAACGGAGATCGACTTCAATGGCACCGCTCAGTTGATGAGTCTCGAGACGACTGTAAACGGTGTAACATCCATGTTCAGATGCATAAAAAATGAAACGATACTAATTAAATGATGTAGGACATGTCATTATGTATACTTAACATGCACATGTGTGGCATGTGATTAGTGCAAGTTTATTCATACAAATCAGGCGATAAGTCTAAACCTAAAATCAAGAGTTAAGGTTTGAATAAACTGATCACCGCCGATGCCCAAAGCGCACTAAGGACGCCCAAACGCCCATCAATCACTTTAAGTTTCTTAAAAAAGTATACATTTACAAATGTGAAACATTTATTTCTTTAAAGAAGCTGCTATTATTTGCAAGATTCATCATCCACCACCACCAATCAAGAGAAGTGTAAATGACTTCACGCACACCCCTTACAATAATCGGAAGTAATGAGCGATTCAAATAAAACCGCGATCGGGAGACGCAACCCTAACTGCTCATTTTTCTTTTCTTTATTTTTTCTTTTAATGGCAGGGGGACTTACGAGGACCCATGGCTCAAGACCGTTTAGTAGGTGCCTTCATCACCTCCCGAAACCTTTCAATCTAATTGCGCGAATTAACATAAAAAACAAACATCAAAGGCATCACGTACGCAACCCGGACATCTCTCTCTCTCTCTC